>NC_077229.1:473287851-473587851 GCF_027887165.1 Monodelphis domestica | reverse complement strand
TATTATCTTAAATGCTTTGGAAATGTCCCACCACTCACCATCTTGGTTATACTATTATTTACTTGATGGAATCATAGATACAGGAGGGACCATACAGACTATCTAATTATATAATCATAAATACACAACTGAAGAGTTTCAGAGGCTCTCATTTAGTCTGTTTGAGACCTAAGCAGATTAAATGACTTTTATTCAAGATCATATTTATTAAAAAGCATTAGATGTAGGTTTTGAATCAGGGTCATCTTACTCTAAAAACTATGCTTTCCTCACATTACTAGTAATTCTGACTAAATATCCTTTTAATATACTTTAATGTTTTTAGTATTTTTTAAAATTCCAAATTACATATAGGAGGAGTTTTAAACATTTGTTTTCTGGTACTTTCCTCCAAATCTCTCCTTCACATCCTCCCTCTCCCCTCTGAAATTGCAAGTAACCTGATATAGGTTATACATATGCTATAGTGTGATACATATTTCCATATTCATCCATTTCATATTCATGTTGTGAAAGAAAATACATACAAATTGTACATACAGGAGGGAACTCATGAAGGAAATGTATTCTGACTCCATCAGGTGCTTCTATGATGGTGGATCTCTTGGGTCTCTTGGAGTTGTCTTGGATCTTGGCCTCCTTTATAATAGTTAAATCCTTCATAGTTGATCATCATAGGAGATCATTGTTATTATGTACAATTTTTTTTCTGGTTCTGATCACTTCACGTTGCATCAGTTCACATAAGTTTTTCCAGAGTTTTTAAAAATCATTGTGTTCATCATGTAAAAGGTCATCTAATTAAGCAACTTCAGTTTATAGTCACTGTTTTATGCCTCTTTGTGACTATATTCTTTGCAATCCTTCCAGATAATCAATATCTTAGTGATACGTTGTTAAGAATACTCCTAATTATTAATTGATTGAATAATTGTGTATGAATATCAGTAGTCAATAATCACATTGTGACTAAAATAAAAGGGAAAAACATCTGAAATGCCTTGGCAACATATACTTGTCAAGGGGAGTTGGGCTCATATGTGCAAACATGGTATCTCAGTTGGCTTTAAAGCTATAGGAATCACCTTGGCTTATATCATATATTGAATTGATCATTAGATCTTCTCTGGTCATCCCTTCTGAGAAAAGATATTCAGAAGACCATTCCCTCTTTAAGAGGTGGGTCTGTGTAATCTATGTATCAGTGTAATCTGTATATAGCAGCTGATCAATGAGAACTGGGTCTTTTGGCTGAGTTGGGGTGGGCTTGGATTCTGACATTCTGAAATTTACCACTTTCTGAAATAAATGCAGTTTGGCTCAGATAACTGTTTTTATTTGCAGTCATTTCTTATGGTACATTAGTATATCTTAATATACTGTTTTCATTTTTAGACACTTTCTGTCTTAGAATTAATACTGTAGGGGGCAGCTGGGTAGCTCAGTGTGTTGAGAGCTAGACCTAGAAACGGGAGGTCCTAGGTTCAAATCTGACCTCAGACACTTCCCAGCTGTGTGACCCTGGGCAAGTCACTTGACCCCCATTGCCTAGCCCTTACCACTCTTCTGCCTTGGAGCCAATACACAGTATTGACTCCAAGACGGAAGGTAAGGGTTTTAATTAAAAAAAAAAAGAAGAATTAATATTGTATATTGTTATCAAGGCAGAAGAGTGGCTGTGGAGGTTAAATGATTTATCCAGGGTTACACAGCTGGGAAGTGTCTGAGGCCAGATTTGAACCTAAGACCTCTCCTCTCTAGGTCTGCTTCTTTAAAGGGGTCTTGAAAAACAGTGGAGTGTTCTGAGGTAGCCAGAATTGTTATGGTCTGGAAATTGTTCCATAGGATGACTGGTTGAGGGAACTGAGGATGAAAAGAGAAATGATAGCTTTTCTTCAAGTCTTTCAAGCACTATTACATAGAGGAGGTATTAGCCTGATTGTAGTTTCAAAGGAGAAGTTCCTGGATAGATTTTATATGAAGGTCATGGAAGCATTTCCCAAAAATTGGAACTAACCATTGATGGAACAGATTTCTTTTTAAAGTAATGAGCTTCCTGCCATTGAAGGCACTCAAGCAATAGGTAGGCAAATATCTGCCAGGGATGTTGTAGAAGAGATTCTTGCGTTAGGGGGAGGTTGACATAGATGACTTCTAAAATCCTTATTGTTTCTAAATATGTATGATTTTTATGGTGTCAACCCATAAAAGAATAATCACAATCTAATTTGGTATCTCTAATATTTAGTTTTCCTTACCAATGCTTCAAGTTCATATCCCTGAGTCTCTGTAATAATGTCTGCATGGCACAAAAGTGTGTTTATTTGCATGTCTGTATCTTCATATGCATGTATGTATATGTATGTGTTTCTTTTGGGATGCCTGCCAAGGAGTGGTGTGGTTGCAGTTAGTAAGGAGGAATGGGAAAAATTAAAATGATGGTAGAAAATATTGGAAAAGTTAGTTGTTTCTTAAATTAAAAAAATATTTTAATCAACTTGCTTCATGATTCAGACAAGCACTTACCTAGACTATGAAAAAATTCAAAGGTATCAAATATTCAAGGCCAAAAAGACTTGGTGTCTGAGAGAAAAATCAATATTAAGTCATCTGCATAACATACTGTGCTTTATTGAGTTCCTGGAAAATTATTGAAAAGTTTTCCAATTTTAATTGTTGGTTGTACTCAATTAGTTTTAGTTTATGTAGTGACTTGATGGAGAAAATTTCTGGAAATATTGGTCACTCTGATCATAGTACTATATAACTTGATCATTTAAACTAAAATTAAGGGGGAATGATTTTATAATAGTTCCTTAATTGAATGTGAAATTTCACTCATTGTCAATCAATCTGGATTTTGTCCACTACCCACTTTCTATATTTCCTTTTTGTCCAGACTTGTGGAAAAACCAGCACTGATACATTCAATCCTAGCGTTCCTGGAGAATAGTTTCTATTTTTTTAATTATTTACCAAATTAATAAAAAAGACTTTTTAGTTTTTCATATACCTCCTATATGTATACATATATGTTTAAATATTTATAAGTTATATACCTATGATGTTATGCAAATTATTAGACAAGATATAAAGTTTACAAAAAATAGAAATTAAAAAAAGATTTCATGGTGATGAAATAATATTTCTTCCTATATTTAAGAGGGATTTTGGAGTTTATTGAGTAGGGCTGTGGTAGGATCAAGTCTATATTTTAGGAGCTGGATGGTGAATAGATTGGATTGGGAAGAGATCTGAGGCATTGAAAGCAATTAAGCAGCTACTACAATAGCAAAAGTGAGAGGTCATGTGGGTATGATGAAATTTTGTAACTGTCTGAGTAGAGAGAAGAGGGGAGATGTTGGAGATGTAGAAGAATAAATAAAATTGATTTGATACATGTGATGGAGCATGATATATTGGATAATGTGTTGGAGATGACAGAGATTTTGAATTCAGGTGACTGAAAAGATAGTCATGTGTGTCCTTGATAGAGATAAGGAAGTTTGGAGGAGGGATGGAATTAGAAGAAAAGATAATATAATGACATCTACAAAACTGATTACAATCAATCAATCAATGCCTCTTCATCCTGGGTGTACATTTTGTTCCATCAAAAAGGAAAATGGGGAAAAGTGTACCTTTTACTCACCAACAACTTGTCAGAGTACTGAGCTCAGTTTATTACTAAATTTATCACTATAGCTATGATGTGATTTAGGAGTCAGGGTATGATTTTGGAGTGGAGGTCAATTTCCAAGTGATACCTGTGCAGCTGTTGCTATGGGTACTTAGGGAGTGGTTAGGCTATAACTGTCCTAAGGGACCAATGCTTGGCTCAAAAAGGCAGGAGTTAGGACCATGTAGAACAAAGGGAAGGGATGCATGGTGAAAGAGTGTTTGTGTTTAAGAGTAGATATGGACATTTTGGAGATAAGTCCCTGAAATCATAACAAGTATAAGCAACAACCTAGCTTCTTACTCTATAACTAGCATACTGCACTTTCACTGGTGTCAAGATCATGTGTGTGATGGAGTCAGGCAGTAGACTCCCAGGTACTGGGTTCCACCTTGGAAATTACTCTTCTTGGGTAGGTACTTCTGTTTCATTAAGATCACTGCTGTGTCCTAGTTGGAAGAGAAAAGTGTGATCACTATTATTAGACCTTTCTTAGAAGGCAGAGGAGAGCAGGATGCATTATCTCATTTTTAAATTGAGAAATTGAGGCAGGTTGAATTCACTTAGTTTTGCCAGAATTATTTTCCAGATCATCTGACTTTTTGTTTTGTATTCTTTCTACTAAAAGGGTTCAACTCTCTGTGCAAAGCACCTAATGGTTCCTTCTCCAGAACAAACAATGTTGAAAACATCACAATTAAATTAAATTACTCAATAGGGACACCTTATCCCATTGTAAAGTTTTTTTGGAAAACTTTAAAAGTTTTGAAGTAACTTTTTCCTCCCTGGGGTATAGTGATTTCTTCTCTTTCAGTGGAATATACTGTGGCTGATGGAGCAAAAAATTGTTTTTTAAGAAACTCTGCACCAATCTGTATGGCCTAGCTCAGACACATGCTCACACAGAAAATTAAATTCACAGAAATGAGGGAAAATCAAGGGAATCAAGGGAGCATGTCTTTGGTTTCCCAGGATAACTCTCTGGTGTATTTAGTGTCCTGTTAGTTGAAAGGGTGACAAGATAAAATGATTGGCTCATTGGGGGCTCATTTTAAATATCTTTGTGCTTAAAGACATTTATTTAAGCACAAAGTAAAAGTGAGAGCTGTGGAAATTTCATTTATAGAACTTGAGTATGTAACAAACCTCTTAGTACTTGGAAAGTTAAAACGTTTTTTTGCCTTCCAGTTTCAGTTTTATTAACACCATTTGCTTCATTAACAGCAGTAACTTCCTAGGTGTGAAACTTCCTTGAAATGGCAAGTACTAAGAGAAAAAGAAGGGGTAGGAAGTGATAAAAGAAGCTTCTCAAAGAATAGCAACCATCATTCAAAGAAATCTTCTTGGGAAACAGAATAAACTGAAGAAAATATTTTAGCTTTTTCAGAAAAAGGTTTTTCTTGATAAAGGTCATAGGTCTAGAACTGAAGGAGACCTCAGAGGCCATTTTGCTCAGCTACTTCATTTGATAGATGAGGAAAGTGAGCCTCAGGTAGGTTAAAAGATTTGCCCAAGGTCACGGAGATAGTGTAAGAGGTGGAAAAGAAGCCCAATTCCTTTGATTCCTGAATGAGTTTTCTTTTCACTGTAGCATGGTATTTGGTATTTGACTTCAATTATGCAGTTTCTCAGGTCTGAAATTTTCCTGTCATTGTCTATCAAATTCTTCATAACAGATTATCTCAACCAAGTCTCTGAAGAAATAATATTCACACTTAATTTTCCCCCTTTTTATTTATTCCCTCTCTCTTAGATTCTCTGACTTTCTCATGTCAATATATATATTCCTCCAGACCTCTAATTATAATCTTCTTAAGGAGGAATATTCTTCATATCATGTGAACTGTGCACTTAATAAATATTAGAGGGTAATGATGGTGATGGTGGTAGTGATCATAATGGCAATGACCTCTTTCACTCTCTCCATCAATGACTTCAGACATTTCTTTCATTTTATGCTGTTTTAGGTAGAAGCTCCAAGCACCTTCCAAATGTTGTCTATTTCTGGTGAATTTAGGAAGTTTCTTTTTGATTCTAGAAGTCTGTTTTTCTTTTTCTTGCCCCCAATTTGGAGGATGCTTGGACAGAGAATAAAGATAGAGAAGATTAGTAAAAGAAAAAAGAAAAGCAGGAAAAGGAAAGAAAGGAAAAGAGGTTCATTGAAATTTATTTTTAACCAATGGAATCGCGCCTGGGCTATGGGAGAGGTGGTGGGAGGGGGGAGGGAAGAAAAGAAAATGATCTTTGTTTCCAATGAATAGTGTTTGGAAATGACCGAATAAAAATAAAAAAATAAAAAATAAATAAAAAAGAAGAAATTGAGAATAAACAAAGGCAAAGTTGAAACAAAACAAAAAAAAAGAAATTGATTTTTAAAAAAATACAGAAAAGGAAGGTCAGAAAGAATCACAGACAAACAGGGCAGCTTTGAAAGTTATATATTAAATGTATGTATGTATATATGTATATCTATCTATATAAAAGCAAGTTGTACATTATATTTTCAGTTTTATGTACAACCTTTTTCTGTTATGCTAAGCAGATGCAAATGTCCACTTTCTTTGGTGTTTGTTAACTTCAGAATATAAAGAAATGTAAAAAAGAATGAAAAGAGACTGGAGTTCAGGTTAATCAGTCTATAGCTACATACTGAAGAATGAAGCTATGTATAACATGACAAAACACTGGCAAGACTTAACTTACAAAATCTGTTCTCACCTCTGTTCTGGAAATGGATGGATCATAAGTTGCAGAGGGCAAGGGAAGGAGCTGGTGGCCATAAAGATGCCTCTGATTCTCTGCTAATTTCTTGGAATGGTTGAGAAGAGAACTGATAGAGGAAAAGCGTGTATTTGTGTTTGGGAGTGGTGAGATTTTTGGAGATCACTATTAGCCTTCAACTTCAAATATTTTAACTTTTTTGAACAAGAATCTTGGAAATGTTCTTTAATACAGCTTAATTAAAATGCCTATTTTTAGAATGAAAAGAAAAGATTACACAAATGAGACATGGGCTTATGACCTATCTGTGGTTTGGGTTTAGGAACACCAACAGGCCTCATTACCTAGCTAATAAATGACAAAGTTGGAACTAAAACCTTGGTCTTCTGACTAGATAGATTCATTGTTTCTTCTGCTACACAAATTCCCAGAGCTCTCATCTCTTTACATTAAAGCCCTGAAGGCCCCTGTCAGAGTGTGCTTTGCTTTAAAAAAAATCACTGGATTGGGAATTGGGAGGCTTGGGTTCTAATAATAATAGCTAACATTTATATAGCACCTTAAGCATTACAAGGCACTTTTATGTGTTATGCCATTACATGGAATTATTCAGAGATTAGGAAATTGCGACTGAGAGAGATTAAGTGATTTGTTTAATTATGAAGTTATAAGTATTAAAGACAGGGTTAAAACTTGGATCTTTCTGAGTCTAGGTTCAATACACTATCAGTAATTTCTGCTATTTAGCTACCTACCTATTTCCTTCATTTAAAAACAAATAACTGTGTCTGTGGCACCTAGCACAGAGCCTTGAGCATCCTAGCACTTGATATGTGTTTGCTAAACAAATTGCTTAAAACCCTTTGATCTTTGATTCTTGGTTTCTGATTTAGGAACTTAGGTTATCACCAGTAATTATTTGATTCATTTTAAATTAATTTAGTAGCTAAGTTCCTGTAGAATAGAACCTGAGGATTTGGACTTTTTTGGTCTAAATTTCTTTCTCTACGATCTCAGACCTGCTTTACTCAATAACTATAATCATGACCAAGTACTCTCCATATTCCATGCCCCAAAAGATCACCAGGGCTTTGGACAGGACAACAGAAACTGATGTTCAGAGATGAGGGCACTTTTCCTTTCTTTATCTTCCAGTGCTCATCTCAAAGTCTTGAATTTGAAAAATAGTTAGTATTTTGGTTTTTTCTTTGGTTCATTTAAAAAAAATTCTATATTATAGAATATATCTAGTCACAAGGACCAAAGTCCATGTCATTACTTGACCTCTAAGATTCTCCTTTCTTTGATTTCTTCTTTCTTTTTCTGTTTGGTGAGGCAAACTGGGCTAGCAGTAAGTACCCCTCAACAATATCAGCACCAGCCACCAGGGCAGGTCTGCCAACTATTACTTTGCCAATAAAGTTTCCATAGTTCACATTAGTTGGTACCTTTCCAATTAAACAAGGCCAGAAAGGTTCAATATTTGCAACTACTGTTTTACTAAGTATAATTCATTTTATTGTTTCTGAAGGTAGCCTCATCTTTATGAAGACTGAAGTCAATGTAGCAATGAGTGAATTCAGATGGCTGTTTCATGAACAAAGAAAAAGAAGAGGGTTGCTGTTATTTTTAAAAATTACAATGGGAAACTGTTGCTTGCATAGGTGCAGTAATCTATGGTCAGTCTAGCATAGCCTAATACTCCAAGGAAGGCCTGAGTACCTTACAGACAATTGAGAAGAGCAGTTCGACTGGAATATAGAATGAGAGATGACAGTAATGGGAAATAAGGCTAGAGAAGTAGAATACAAATTGTGGAAGACTTTAAATCTCGGGACAAGAAGTTTGTATTTTAGCCTGGAGACAAAAATGAGGAATCAAATAGCAAATTTTAATTAATATTTGTAGCCAATATTTTTTTAAACCCTTACCTTCCACTTTAGAATCAATACTGTGTATTGGTTCCAAGGCAGAAGAGTAATAAGGGTTAGGCAATGTGAGTTAAGTGACTTGCCCAGGGTCACACAGCTAGGAAATGTCTGAGGAATATTTGAACTGAGGACCTCCCATCTCTAGGCCTGACTCTAATATTTTCTTAGTGCTTTAGAGTTTGCAAAATACTTTACAATCAAAGTGCCATTTTACAACAAGCCTAGGAGGAAAGTGTTATCATTATTCATCCCACTTTATTGAAAAGGAAATTGAGGTAGATAGAGATTAAATGTCTTGTCCAGGATTACACAGCTAGTTAAGGCAAGATTTGAACTCAGATCTTCCTGATTCTAGGAGCTAATACTCCTCCAATCTAATATTTCCTCCTACTTAGCTGTTTTCTTTTCTTTTCTTTTCTTTTTTTGAGTTGTAATTTTACAGTTGGAAGGCACATCTGATGTCATCAAGTACAGACTTTCTCAACAAAAATCATCTTTAAAATGTCCCTTACAGATGTGGCAAAACTGGAACACTAATGCTTTGCTGGTGGAGTTGTGAACTGATCCAACCATTCTGGAAGGCATTTTGGAATTATGACTAGAGGGTTTTAAATGACTGCTTGCCTTTCTGCAACAACACTGCTGGATTTGTACCCTAAAGAAAGAAAAAATGTTTGTATGAAAATATTTATAGCCATGATCTTTGTGGTGGCAAAAAATTGGAAAATGAGGGGGTGCCCTTCGATTGGGGAATGGCTGAGCAAATTGTGGTATCTGATGGTGATGGAATATTATTGTGCTGAAAGGAATAATGAACTGGAGGAATTCCATGTGAACAACTGGAAAGACCTCCAGGAATTGATGAAGAGCAAAAGAAGCAGAACCAGGAGAACACTGTACACAGAGACTGATACATTGTGGCCCAATTGAATGTAATGGACTTCTCTATTAGCAGGAATGCACTGATGTAGGACAATTCTGAGGGACTTATGAGAAAGAATTCTATCCACATCCAGAGAAAGAACTGTGGGAGTAGAAACACAGAAGATAGATATTTTCTTGATCACATGGTTCAATGGGGATATGATTGGGGATGTAGACTCTAAATAATCACCCTAGTGCAAATGTTGATTATATGGAAATAGATCTTAATCAGTGATACTTGTAAACCCAATGGAATTGCACATTGGCTACAGGAAGGGGGAGGGAGAAAGGGAGGGAAAGAACATGAATTATGTAACCATGGAAAAATGTTCTAAATTAATTAATTATATTAAAACAAAATTTAAATATCCCCTAGATATCACTATCTGGGCTTTGAATGAAAACTTTTAGTGAGATGGACTTTGTGGAGAGTTTTAATTGTTAGGAATTTTTTACCTTCAATCAAGCGAACATTCTGTTCTCTAAAATCTCTTTCCATTGCTCTACTTTTCCCCATATGATAGCTCTTCAAATAACTAAAGATATACTACTATATCTAAATAATGCAGTGGATAGAGTCTCAAATCTGGATTCAGGACTCAGCTATCTTCCTGAGTTCAAATCTTCTCTCAGGCACTTAGTAGCTATGTATCTCTATTTGCCTTAGCTTTCTCATCTGCAAAATGAGCTGAAGAAGACAATGGCAAACAATTCCAGTGTCTGCCAAGAAAACCCCAAATGAGGTAAAGAAGAGTGAGACACAACTTAAAATGATTGAATAACTATCCTTTTTCTTTGAAGTCTACTTCATAAAAGTCTTGAATCCATTTCAGACTATTCATAACTTTTCTTTACTTTTCTATTTAAAGAGTAGAAACTTCCAAAAGATTTCTCCCATTTCATCTTTAGTAGCCAGTTTAATAACTTTGGTGAGAATAAATGAACAAAATCCAGTTAATTCAACATCATTCATTATCCTTCAACATAAATTCTGAAACCCAGAAACACTTTAAAAAATTATTACTACATTAACAAGCACCAACAAGAATGGACATTCCCTTATTCAAAGAACAAAAAAACAAGAATTGCATACAACATTGTGTATCTCTTACATAGTTTTAAAAAAGTATGTATTAAATTGAATATAACAGTTCCTTTACTACTGTTTATATACACCTTTTTAAATTTCATTCTTCTCTCTGTGCATTTTAAAATGTTACATTATTTGAATGAGATAACATGTAAAATGCATTGTAAACTTTAGTGCTATCCAAATACTAGCGATAATGATGGTGGTGATGATAATGATATGGTGATGCTTTTCTCTAGTTTTTTTTTTGTTTGTTTGTTTTTGGTATCACTCTCCCTATTACTCTATTCCTTATTCTCCACTACACAAAATAAATATAAAAACACTCTTTTATAATAAGGAGCAAAATATGTTCACACTTCAGCTAAGTCTGAAATGTCATGTTTCATTCTGCACCCCTAGCTTCTTACTTCTTTGCCAAAAGATGGGAATCATGATTCATCACCAGACTTCTAGAATTTTGATTGGTCATTGCATTGATCATATTTCTCTACCTTTTGAAAAGTGACTTGTCATTAAATCTAACCAAGAAATTATTAACAACTATGTTTTTGGCAGAGAGCCCCAACAGATGTCTGGATAATTGAAGTCTCTCATCCCTACCACATCATGCCAGTAATCAAATCAACACTATTATTCCTGATAAAGACATCTCAGTTGATTGCCTTATTACTTCAATCACCATTTACTCTGACTTCTCCAATGCAGCCTTGCCCAGCCACCATTCCTTTGTATGTTTTGTCTTAATCTATTAGAATGTTGCCTTTTTAAGGACAGAGACAGGCTTGCTTGATTGTATTTTATCCACAGAACTTAGTATTGTAGCTGACACATCATGTTTAATAAAAGTGTTTTCATTTATTCACACTTTTGTGTCAAACGTGTTTTCTTTTGTTGGAACTTCACGTTCTCCACTTCTATCCAGGTGATCTGACATAGACTCCAACTGCAAACCCCTTAGGTTTTCCTTATTGACCTTCATCCAAATGCTCTTCACAGTCTTTACTGTTCTTTTTCCTGGGTTTCTTCAAATGAATATCTTTCCCTAATATATAATGCTACTCTGTTTCTCATCTTATTTTTTCATTTAAATAAATCATAACCTTCAAGAGCCATATTTCAGGCACAACCTGTTGCACCAAATCTTAGCGATGCCTATGAGGTCACATTGCTTTGAGATTTCCAGTTTTCCTTGCTTGTTACTTATACTTTATTTACTTGTACATAGACATCTGATGCATTTTACTAATGATGTGTTTTACTAATGGCTCCTTTCTTGGATTTTGTTTTATGGTTTTCAGATTACCTCTCTTGCAGGTCTCCTTCTTCCATTGTAGCTACTTTTTCATTTAGCATGTGATATATATATATATATATATATATATATATATATATATATAAAAGCATCTCCCCTCTCCTTGATTCTTGCTTACTTCTTAGTTAAATGCCTTTTTAATTAAAATATCAAGATTATATCTTGGTTGTTGGCATCTAAAATTTTAGAGACTCATTGATGGATTTTGCATAATGAAGTTACCCATGCCTTAAAATTTTATTTTGATATCAGTAGGTCATCAAGAATTCATTAGGCACTTAAACATATCATGCACTATGTTAAATTCTGAGAATACAAAGAAAGGTAAAAAAGAGCTCACATCCTAAGGGAAGAGAAAGCAGAAATAAGAAATCTGAGAAGAGGGGACAGTTTAAAGAAAGGCATAATGAATTCCATTTTCTATATGCTGAGTTTGCTATGCTTAAAGGATATGTAATTTGGGATTAGAGCTCAAGAGAGCAATTCAGATCTAGATATCTGGGAATCATTTGCAGAGAGATGATAGGTAAACCTCTGGTAGCTAAAAATATCCCCACTAGTAAGAGTACAAAGGGCCCAGAATAGAGCCTCGGGGAACACCCATAGATAATGAGTGACTTGGGGGAAGATCCATCAAATGAGACTAAAAAGGAAGGGTCTGACAAATAAAGGGAGAAGCAGGAGAAAATAATGTAATGAAAACATAGAGAGGTGAGAATATCTAGGAGGAGAGAGAACAATACTGTCAAAGGTTTCATAAAGGTAAAAAAAAACACACGAGAACTGATAAAAGGCCATTATATTTGGTGATTAAAACATCCTTGGTAATATTGGAGGCAGTAGTTTCAGTTTAATGATCAAGTCAAAAGCACATATTTCAGAGGGTTTAGAAGCATTAGGAAAAGGAATGGAAATACCAAGTGTTAATTTTTTTTTTAAACCCTTACCTTCCGTCTTGGAGTCAATACTGTGTATTGGCTCCAAGGCAGAAGAGTGGTAAGGGCTAGGCAATGGGGGTCAAGTGACTTGCCCAGGGTCACACAGCTGGGAAGTGTCTGAGGTCAAATTTGAACCTAAGACCTCCCATCTCCAGGCCTGGCTTTCAATACACTGAGCTACCCAGCTGCCCCCTAATGGTTTTCTTAAGGAGTTTAGCCAAGAAGGAAAGGAAAAGTAGAAAGCAGTGGCTAGGAGGGATAGTTAGATATAATGAAGGCTTTTTTTTAAGAATGGGGAGACAAAGGCCTGTTTGTAAGCAGCAGGGTAAGAGAGAGAGATAGAGAATAAAGTTGAGAAATAGAGTAAGGATGATAGAAGTGGTGATCAGTGGTAGAAGACTGGAGGGGATAGAGCCAAGCACAAATGTTGAGGAGCTTGTCTTGGCAAGAAAGGCCATTGTCTAAGACAGGGGTGCAGAAGGGAGTGATGGGAGAGAATGTCTAAAGAGGATTGCATGGCTTGGAATAACCTCTGTGGTAAAAGGTACAGTTAATAAACTAGAGATGTGTTAAACTCTATGTTGGATGGATTGGAGAGAAGAGAGCCTAGGGGAAGGGAGCTCAATTATCTAAATTACTATCCTTTCTAATCTAAAGGATTATAACATTTTAATCTTTTGTCACCAGTAAATTTGTTTTTATTTCACTTTATGGTGCAAGAGGGCCTCATTGGATTCTACCTCAAAACCTGAATCATCATATTGGTTTGCATTACATCTAGCCCAGAATATTTGGTAAGTAAATATAAGAATGGGGTCAAAACACTGCACCTCATTTTAATCTTTGTTCTTTGATTAGATGAAAACATGTTTCAGTCACTTCCAGTACATATACTAAAGGTTAAAATACCTTTGAAGTAGAAAATGTTGCAGTTGCACAAGAATCATGTAAAGAAAGACTGAAGCAATTTGACCATGCCCTAAGGATTATCTCTGAGAAGGGAATGGATTTATAAATATTGGAGTAAGAATTGTTTTATTGCTGAACTTACTAAGAAACATCCCCTGGTAGGGGATTGGAATAGAGAAGGAAATACTTCAGTTTGGTCATCTTTACCAAATCACTTCTCCTGGCCCTCCTTTTTTTAATTTTACTTTTTTTCACTATTTAGTTTTTTTAGAATATTTTTCCATGGTTATATGATTCATGTTCTCTCCCTTCTCCCTTAAATCCCCCCTCCTGGAGCTGATAAGCAATTCCATTGGTTAAACATGTCTTATTACTCAAAACCCATTTCCATATTATTCATATTTTAATATAATCTTTTAAAACCACAACCCCAAATCATATACCTATATAGCCAGGTGATAAATCATAAGTTTTTCTTCTGCATTTCTGCTCCCACAGTTCTTTCTCTAGTTTTGGATAGCATTCTTTCTCATAAGTTTCACAACATTGCTATTAGTAGCCAAGTCTGTTACATATGATTGTCCCATAATGTTTCAGTTACTGTGTACAATGTTCTCCTGCTCATTTCACTCTGCATCAGTTCATGAAGGGTCTTTCCAGTTGATATAGAAACCAAATAGTTCATCATTCCTTATAGCACAATAATATTCCATCACCATCATATATCACAATTTGTTCAGCCATTCTCAATTGAGGGACATCCCCTCATTTTCCAATTTTTTCGCCATCACAAAAAGCGCAGCTACAAATATTTTTGTACAAACATTTTTTTAAATCTCTTTGGCTGACCCTCCTTTTTGCTGGAGATTCAAAAGGTCCGGAAGATTTTGGACATCCTATCTCCTCATCTGTGTCCTACTGATGGGGCATGGATCAACTGGTAGCACCGTCTATATTAGGAGTCATTGAAAGAAGGATGCACACTCGTCATGCTTCAGGGGGAGTTTCTTCAACAACTTCAACACCCATATGGGTGATATAACTATATTAAAATACTAGGTAGAACATGTAAATATGTCAAACTAACAGTTTATTTATGCTAAAGAAAGCAAGGAAAGGGAATTGGAAAGATCTAAACTTAACCCCAAAGTCAGTGTACTAAACCTTACTAACGACTTTCTTTATTATTCTAATTAATTCCTTAATTACTACTTAAGATTAGGGGAGGACTTGTAGGAACAGGAACAGGCCAAAGAAAGGTTTACAACTGATAACCTCTTGGGTCTGTCAGAAGTCCCAGTAGAAACCAGTAGCAACTCACAGGATCAGGAAGGAAAGAAATGGTTTCACCCACACAGTTCACCTGTGTGGACTTTACCACTCTCTTTACCAATTCCAGAGGAGGATTTTGCTTGAAGTAAAATCCAGTCTCTTGGCAGCTTAAAATCTCCTTCTTCAGAGAGTAACTTCCCTGTCTCTTCCAGAGAATTTCCTGCCAGAGACTGCCTTCTAAGGGCTCCAGAGTCTTGGCCCTGTTTCTGTCCTGTAGGATTCTTGCTTTGCTCTGCAGCAAAGAGTTAATCCTTACAACATGGGGGAAAAATGAATTCCATGAAGCTTTGAATTATCCTATTGCCATATGTGATTTTTAAGTTTGAGACCATTTTCCCCTAGACCAGGAGCTGACAAACTATGGTCCAGTCAGGCATGTGTGCTGACCTTCCATTTCTTTTTGTATGGTCCTCAAGCAAAGAATATTGTTAATATTTTTAAATACTATCAAACATTTTTTAAAAAATGTAAAATCATTTGAAAGTAGGCAGTAGACTGAATTTGACCACTGGGTCATTGTGTACCAACCCCTGTCCTAGACTATTTAGAAAGTTATCTTTGGTATAGTAGTAGTACAAAGGTATGCCACAGACCATTTCGGGAATATTTTATATCTTTTATTCTTAATGTACCCTTTTAATAAATATTCTTTTTTTTAAAAAATCACTTAAGTTTGCCTGGCTAGATAATTAGGAAAAAAAAACTACCCAATTTTCCTTCTTTGGTACTACTTGAAGCCTGAGAAGGAGATGTAGCTAGCTAAATTCTGAGGACATAACATCAGTGGGGGTGGAAGTTAGCATAAGAGTCCTCAGAGCTTACATGGGCTACAGAAAAAAGCTATCTTTTCCTGAGAGACTAAAGAAAAGGAGATGAGTGAAGATGTAGAGAGATTCTGAAGTGAAGTGGGAAAGATGAGGTATATCATGACAGTTGATATTCATTTTTTCAGCAAAGTAGTTAGTAAGGTTATTTGATGGTGTAGAGTAGGCTTGGGAGCATTTGAGGTTTTCAAAGAAAGGACAAAGTGCAGAACCTAGAGGAATTTGACAGAATGTCAACTAGATTGCCATGTAGTATGAAAGGTTCAGTTGAAGTTAGATGACATGAATTCAAAGAGGACTGAAGCAGTTTTTTAACTTCTTAGTAATGAGAATAATGGTGGAAGATGGTAGAATTCTCCCTGAATTTATGGGTGGTCAAATCTAAATAAGGATAAGACAAAGGTACTATAGGGTCAAGATGATGAAGAGATGCTCCTGGTCCATTATGCTGAGGTCATGCAAGAAGAACTCACTAGTTCTGGAAAGGTGGCAAGAAATGAGATCTTTAGAAGCAAGCCAAGATTTCTTGAGCACTAATGGATGAAGAGATTGCGAAAAGAATAGTGTGAGGATGAAAGAGAGTGTCAGGGTTCCGTGGGAGAGAAGGCAGAGGAAAGCAAGGACACCAAAGTTTCAGGGGGATAAACTACATAGGGACTGTTTGGGATAAAAGGACAGAGGAAAATATCTTTTCCTGGCATAGACGTCAACTCTGAATCACAGGAATTATAGAAAGATAAGCCAGGAGTCTGTTAATTATTATTGTTATTATTGACCCTGAGTAAGTCACAACTTCTTAGTATTCCAGGTGACTCTCTAAGACTATAAATTGTCAAGAATTTGCTGATATACTTAGGTGTTGGGAATTTCTTGTCTGGGATATTTACCATAATAATGAAACCACAAGTCTGGTTAAAAAAAAAAAAAGACAGGGAAATCATTAAGTGTAGAAACCAACTACTTTTAAATATACAGCATTCTATTTAGAAATCTGATGTAAAGGTGCATCAGCTAACGGTGTCTCTTAGGAGCAGCCTCCCCTGTGGATAATAGTGATTGATTTTGAAGACTGGCACCAGCAGATTTTTATTTATAATGCTTTGGTCTCTTTTATGTGTGGACATTACCTAAAAATGACATGTCCCTTTTTTTTCTTATTCTTTGCTTCTAAGAGAGGTAAAAATAGAAAAGCTTACATTCATCAGTATATTTCCTCCTCCCCCAAACACTTATTTGATGAAATAACTTTATTTGCTGTGTATGAAGTGTCACCCGGTTTGAATTTTCCTTCTAAAATTTCTGAAACTGAACCTAGGATGCTCCGCCAAGTTCAAAACCCACTTAAATCATCTGGGTTTGCAGTTCTGAACTGAAATTGAACTTTGTGGCACTCCAGTTCACATGATGTTGGAACAATGTGACTTTTTGTTTTGAAAAAGAATGGCTTTAAAAGTCTCATAAACGGGTCTGGCTTGTTCTTGGATATCAAGTAGCACTTATAAACTGCAGTCCCTGAGTTTTATGTCATGAATAAGTAAATGTTAGAGGAGTAGAAATTTTCTGGTTATTCATCCTCAAATTACACCTAATTCAAGAAATCAAAGAAATGTTCATTACTGTGGTCATTAAGGCCATATTAGGGCTTGCAAGAAATAGTTTCTAGTGTTCAAAAGGTAGAGACATACAAATTACACTTACAAGCAATTACTAATTTTAAAAAAATAACCTCTTACCTTCCAGCTTCAAGTCACTGTTGGTTCCAAGGCACAAGACTGGTCAGGGCTTAGCAATGGAAGTCGAGTGACTTGCCTTGAGTCACACAGCTAGGAACTATGTGAGGCTATATTTGAATCCAGGATCTTTCATCTCTAAATCTGGCTTTCAATCCACTGAACCATCTAGCTGTCTCCTAACCATTATTAATTAAGGAATAAATTTTTAATCAAATTCAAAGAGAAGTCAAGAATGTCAATGAATAGGTTGGTATGACCATCAACCCACCTGGAAGCTTATGGGAAGGAATATTATAATGACCAGTTATGCTATTAATTCTATACATATATGTATAGTATAATTAGCATATTGAAGAAAAAATTCCCACATCTATCATATTAATCTTTACTAAAACTTTATCATGCAGGAACATTGAGTGGTTTTTTGGTATATAACATTATGACATTTAAAAATTAAGTATGTCAGCAAATCAAGAACAGCAAGAGAAGTGATGATATTCACCAAAAGACAGTGCATGGGATCCTCAGACCAAGGGGAGGTGGCTTAAAATAGGGGTACCATGGACTACAGCTCTCATCCAACAATAAGGATACTTGAGCCTTGAACTTTTCTAGTTCCTGCCTTCCTCTTCTGAGGTATCCTGTTGAATTGAGCTAATCCCTGTATTAATTTCTGGACTAAAGATATTGGATGGCCACTTGAATTTCTTCATTTTTACTGACTCCACATCTGATTTCTGATTCAAAGTTGTGGCTTGACTTTAGGATGCCTCTATGCTTTCCCAGTCAAAGCCATCATATTGACTATCCTGGCAGACCAGGGCAATGATAATAGATGACTTTAAAAATTTCATATTTCTCAACAATATAATTGACATAACACTTGTCAAGGATTCCATGAAAAAGGCAAAAAAGAAATCCACGATTGCAAAAGCAGCTCAAGTTACTTTCACTGTACTGCATATCCCAAGACAGACACTTTATGAGAAAATAGAAGATATGCTCCATTAGATTTCTCTCTCAAGAGGTACTAACAACTTGTGTTGTTTGCCTAAAAAGGATTAAGTGAGAAGAGTGTTGATAAAGTAGAGTAGAAAAATAGGAAAAGAAAGGCAGGGTATCGCTAAGCTACCAGTTGAGGCATGACATCAATGTGCTACCAAGTTTCCAACCAAGCTTAACACAAAGGAAAACTTTGCATTTTGAGCTCTTTCTACAATTATGAGATTTAACCTTCTGACGTATTTTGCAGATCACATTTCAGAGCAGTTTATTAAATGTTATCTATTTACCATACTAAACACAAACTAGGAAGAAGGCTTTTCTAATATTGAAGTCTCAGGATGCTGCCTAGGGACTGGCACTGAAAGTATTGTCATTGTGAACAGACTAGTGAGTCCCCGCAATGGCAATATACTTGTTAAATGGTATGAGGGACAGTTTCAGGTGGATATTGAAAGAGCAGGTCAGTTCAGTGGTACTACATTGGGCATGCTTGAGGGCAAAGGGGATAGAATCCAGTTTATGTAAAATTAATATTTCCATCTTGTTTAGATATTACTTGAATTCTTTTCAGTCCCACTACCCTGGGCAGATGTTAAGGCTGAGTATTTCTTATAAATCTACTGGCCAGGGGGCAGCTGGGTGACTCAGTGGATTGAGAGTCAGGCCCAGAGATGGGAGGTCCTGGGTTCAAATCTGGCCTCAGACACTTCCTAACTGTGTGACCATGGGCAAGTCACTTAACCCCCATTGTCTAGCCCTTGGAACCAATACACAGTACTGATTCTAAGATGGAAGGTAAGAGTTTAAAAAAAACCTAAATCTACTGGACAAAAATTAGTGCATTTATAAGGTACCTACTATGTGGCAGGTGCCATGCTAAGTGATAGGGATACACAAATGGTAAAAGACAATCCTTGCAATCAAGGAGCTCACAAACTAATGGGGGACACATATGCAAGTTACTATATATAAAGTATTTAAGGGATTTCAGGTTATTGGTGCACATAAGAATTTGTGAATCATGCATCATCAGAGGCTCCGGACCTGTTGGGGAAATCTGGCAGTGCCAAACCTATCCCTGAGGAGTCAGCTAGTCATTCAATAGATATTTACGTGCCTACAACTTACCAGGCACTGAACTAAGCATTGGGGATACACAAGGAAAACAGTCCCTGATCTCAGGGAGCTCCCAGCCTAATAAGGAAGATACATGCAAACAATTATGTACTAACAAGCTACAGACAAGCTAAATAACAAATAATCAAAAGAGGGAAGGCACTAGAATTAAGGAGGATCAGGAAGGATTCCCTGAAAATAGTATTTTAGCTGACACCTGAAGGAAGCCAGGGAAGTCAGGAGAAGGAGTTGGGCACAGAACATTGCAGGCATAGGGAATAACCAGAGACAATGCCTGGAGATAGGAGATACAGGCGCCATGAGGTAGGAACAGCAGAGGCTAATGTCATTGGAATGCAGAGTACACAGTGGTGGTGGTGGTGGTGTGTGTTTGTGTGTAAAGGCTAAGAAGACTCGAAAGGTGGTGGAGGGCAGGTAGAAAGGGCAGAATGAGTCCGATTACCAATGGCTGAAACAGCCAGAGGATTTTATATTTGATCTGGAGACGTTAGGGGTGACAGGCTACTGGAGTTTATGAATCAGCATGATGGTATCTCCAGACCTGCATGTTAGCCTCATCTATGATAGGAAACGAGAACTAGTGAGTCCCTGCAATGGCACTATACTTGTTAAAGGGTGTGAGGGACAAGATGACCTATCCTGAGATCATAACAGAATTCCTTGCAGGGCAAATGAAACTCAGGCAATAAGGAAAGAAAGAGGAAGGGATGCAGGTGTTCTATAAGTACATTTTGCTTAATATCAGAGCACTGGCTTACCCTCAGTAGCCTGAGGTTGCAGATATGATGTCTTTTTCCCTTTTGCCATCTAATAAATGGGTGGACACTGATCTCTTCAACATGTTGGTGCTTGCCATCCCTTCTGCAGTGAGGTGGCAGGACTGGGTAGGGCAGCGGAAGATCTCTAATAAAAAAATGTGGTCACTGGGACCAAATGAAATATGCCAGAGGTACTGACATTGTTGGCCACTAAAGCCATCTCCCCTTCATTCCTATCAATAGGAAATCATTTTAAATTCCAAAGATTTCCCCTTTTTCAGGGAGAACTATTATTGTCATCCCTCACAAAGCCAAAACATTGCTTCTTCTGAGAATTAAAAATCAGATGGTAGGACTAGATTTTAGCTATAGAATTTGCTCTTCAAGAGAAGAAACTGATGTTAAGAGTTAAGCTCTGTGTGTGACAATAACATTTTGTTTTCACGCAGAAATTCCTGTAGTGAAAATAAAGATGTCCAGTACTTTTCCTGAAGTGTTCTGACCATTTCAAATATGATAGAGTGGGAAAAAGAAGTGAACCTGAGGAAAAATTCCTGTATCTTTGGATTCGATGCTGTGTATGTGCATGTGTGTGTGTGTGTGTGTGTGTGTGTGTGTGTGTGTGTGTGTGCCTGATAATGGATTGAACTGGATTTGTCCTGTGACTATTTGAAAATTGAGGTTCAGATGGGATAAGGAAGCTCACCCTGAATAGCATCCCTTCTGAAATACTGTCCAGTGGCTAAGCAAGGGGGTAGGAATGCACTTTCAAAGGTAATCTGTCCTTTTAGCCAATAACATCAAACTGAAACCTTTTTGTTCCCTTTCCTGGACCTCTAACCTTTAAAGGTGACTTAGACAGCTGCAGAAAACCTGATCTCATTTTCTGCCCCTGGCAAGATTTTTTCAAGTTCATCTTTTTTCCCCTTCTCTCAAAATCTGATGAAAAATGAAATGTCAGGAAAACAGGCTCTCGGGCTAAAAAACTTCTGTCTGTCTCTGTGACAGATGTCAGTTTGAAAGGTTTCAGGTCACCTGTCAGAAGTATGTCAGTGTGATCCATACAAACATCTACTCAACCTCTAACACTAACGGCGAGTTCTGCTTTTTAAAATACCCCTTGAAAAAGAATCAAATGATTTCAAGTCACTGCCTTTTCCCCTTTCTTTTAACTCTGATTAATGAGCCAAACTCTTAAGCAAAAAAGAAGGGGGGGGAGGAGGAAAGAAAAAAAAAAAAGCCTTTAAAAGAGGACAGCTTGACCTTTGTGTGCCCCTGGCAGTGAACCAATCAGCATTCTCGTAATCCAAACACAGATGCCTGGAGCTAAACAAATCCTATACTTGTGAACAAGAATTCAGTTTGCTGTCAAAATACCAAGAGGAGCAGCATAGTGCTGCTTTTAAACAAAATATCCCAAATTAAAGTTTTAGTGTTTTTTGATTAATAGGAAAAATAATGTCAATAACATAATGCTTTTGTAATGGAATAATTTAGTAACAAATAAGAAGATGAAATAATAGAAACTTTAATTGGTTAAAAAAATCCCATACCCTAACTTTCTACGCAGGACATAGTTCCACAATATTTTATGCCAAAACCATTTCTTGTATTATGTTACAAGTCAGTAGTTTGTTATGACTAATTAATGGAGTTGAACTTTGTCCTGTTTCTAGCAGAGATTCATAACACTTGAATTATTTATCCCAATGATTATTTTTTTTAAATGAGCTTCTTTCATGGTCCACACAATTTAAGATTTGAATGAAAAATATAAGAAATATATTTGATTTCCAGTTTGAGAGCTTTGGTCATTTAGGGCTGTAACCTTAATGTAACCCTAAAAAAAGGAATCCAATTCTTTCTCCTTATGTATTCCAAAAGTATATTTGCCAACTTCATTCCAAAAATAATAGCAACCAAAAAGAAATAAAAATTCTAGCCCAGGACAGAAGTGATGTGAGAGTCGGCTTGCCCTAAACCCTGAAACCCTTCATAGTACAGAGGAAATGCTACTGAGATTTTTCTTTGCCTTCTAGGGCTTTTAGTTACTCCAACATTTCCTTGTTTTTAAGTGTCCCAAATGGACTCTCTTGACTTTAATTAAATGAGCAACTATTTTGGCATTCTAGAAGTGGAAAACCTGGAACATGTAATGAAGAGGCCCCAAATGCAAAGAGATAGCTTGAATTAGATAATTGGGAATTTCAGCGAAGATTTGGACTGTGAAGTTTGACTCTGAGGCAACACTTTTCATGGTTCATACAATTCAACTTGAATTTGAAAACAACCTGCCTCTCTTGATACCAATGGCGCAAGTTCAAGTCCAGAGAGATAAAAATTATATTTTCAAATGCTAATTATATATTTTTTCATTTAAAAGAGATCATTCCATTTCTGTGTGGTCAAAAACTATCCAAATTGCAGATAGCTACATTTGTTTCAGCTATTAATGAAATATCAGCATTTTCTATTTTGTTAGAATGGTACTCCACAGTGACAACAGCCCCTCATTCTGGATGTCAATTTTTTTTCCTCAAATCTGCTCTTAAATCTTTTGCTCTTACCTACATCACCAATTCTGTGCCAGCATTTTCTTTTAAGAAGTAATTTCATTAATACTGAATAATATCCTCACTTCATTAGACTGCTCTTATAATCAAAGTTTTACAAGTCTCCTAAAGAATGAAACTAGCTTTAGAAAACAACTTGACGGCAAAACAAAAATAAATCCAAAAACAATTTGTCCTTTCCAAAGGAAACAGAAAATAAAATAACAACTTCCCCAAACAACACCATTATAAAAGGAGTAGCCAAAAGTATCAGTAAATTTTAAACTCAGATTTATAACAAACATCCTGGTATGTACTTAACTAAATCTGATTTTTCAGTGAAGAATGTTTACAATTCTAGATATTACTTTTCTTTTCTTTTCTTTTTTTCTTAATCAATCATGCAGTAGAAAAGGAGGGAAAAAATCATCCATGGCAATTAAATTTCCAATAGTTGTGCTAGCTATTTGTCCATGAACTTGATAAAGATGGATCCAAACATTAGTCAAACAAGACTGCACCAATGTTCTCATGCTCATTATATATTTATAATATGGGCATTCCTATGACAGATCATGCAGCTGCTTTAGTCAGAAACTAATATCCGACAAGAGAGTGCCAAAGTCAGCTTTACAGAGATAAAAATACACAATATTTAATACTCAATTTTCACTGTGTATGTTGGATATGAAAAGCGATTATTACCCGTTTCACACTAGAGTTCTCATAATTCAGTTTTGCTAATACAATCCATTTTCATCCTCTGAAAAAGATTCCTCCTTATTGTCCAATGGAAGGACTATTTAAACATGTGATAGAGCACGCATGGCAACTTTCTTGTCTTCAGATTTTTTTATTCTCAGATTCCAGCACTTCGCCTCGCTTCTATAGTTGCGATGTAGCCCACCAATACAGTAAGCTCTTTTAGAAGCTTATAAATGAAATATTTCTCTCCCAACAAAGAGTTCACTAGTTTCTCTTCTTTTGTGTTACCCACTTCAGCTGCCCAGCCAGTGCAAAACTGAGAAAGCGTTCTTGTAGATTCCACTCTATGGTTGCCCGTTGGTGTCATGTTGGAAGAGATTAGCTAACTTTGGCAGAAGAGAAGTCTTGTAGGAAGAGCACATTTGAACCTTTTTGGTAGATGTTTAGTTGGGGGAAGGGTTTAGCAGCCATTGTGAAAACAGATTTCAAGCTGAAATTAATAATTCTGAGCAGCACTAAAATTAATTACTCCATCGTTATAAGCAGGCGCTGGATTTATGGTAAATGACAGAGTGTTTGCAAATTTCCCTGACTACTCGATTAGAAAATGCCCAAGTAGAGGCGTCAGCCGAGCATGCATTATTTAAGTGGTTGGTGTCTGGCGACAATCTGGAAGCTGCAATTGTTGTGGTTGCCTGTAGGAAAATTCTCACTTTCTGAGAGAAATTCTTTCACCTTTGTGCGCCCACAGCACGGATCTTTCCTCATGGCAGCTGTAGGATACACAAGAACTCCATGACCTGGAAAATGTGGGACAACTGACACAAGGTGACCCTGGAATGCTGGGGTAGGCCCAATTAATTTAAAATTTTGCTTGGCCTTGTCTCTTCCAATTTTCTAAATCCTCTGGAAAAATGATTAATGCGTACACTGCCAATGCGAAAATATTTTTGACCCTATTAAAGTCGACCAAGGGTAAACCAAGTGTAGGCTGGCATTGTATCAAACTAGCTTTATTAAATTTGATTGGAGGTTTGTATGAGGAAGGGACAGACAAGGACATTATTTTGCACAGCAACTCCCTTTTAAATGAAAATGTCGAGAGGAATACAAAGCAGAAATGTGCATTCATGAAGAGTTACTTTAAATACAGTAAAATCATATGCTGAAATTTGTTTAAAGTGAAAGTTACCTTTGTTAAACGTCCTCTTTTATTTTATTTCTGTGCAAGTCATTTGCCAATAAAGTTGATTCAATTCATGGAAGCCTTATATTTCTTCATTTAAAGATGAGTTGGTTCAACCTTGCTTTCTTTCTCTTGTCTGTCCTTGTATTTCAGTCATTATAATTATTTTTCTGCTTTTTGAACTTTAGTACAAGAGGGCTCAGCCTCACAAATTCCTCCCATCCATTCTCCACTATAGTCTAATCAGTGTTATAAGTTTTCCACTGTGATACTTTTTTGAATATTATTGGCATCATTCCAAACAAGCTTATTTTCCGAGGAAACAAGATTTCTAGTATGAGCTTCTCTTCTCCAGGTCCAAGAAACAGAAACTAAATCTCACTTTCTTAAAATACCAGATATACTTGATATAATTTAGACTCCTGGGGAGGAGAGCAAAATTTTCATGGAATATTTCTAATTTAGCTAGTTGGCTTCAAACTCAGAGGTATACATCAATTTTAATATTGCTATAAATAGAAGGAAGACATATGAGACCCAGAATGAATCCAGTTGTGATTAGCATAAATATTTCTATGCTGAAGAATATTAAGTACTTCATAGATTGTCCATAGAATCATTAGATCTACTACAATCCTTTGGTAAGAAGGTAAGGCTGGAAGTAAAGTTGTAGTCAATATAAGGACAGATAGATTTTCAGGTTATCATAGGATTGTATGTTTTGAACTAAAAGAGATCTTAACAGTCATTAAGTCTAAGCCCCTCAATTTACAGATGAAGAAAATGAGACCCAGATTTTCTAAAGTTACATAGTTTGTAAGTAAAATTAAGATTTAAACTGAGATTCCCCAATACCCAATCTAGTTCTTATTCCATGCTATAGTAGTCATTTTTATTCAGTGATTGTCTTTCTCTACATTTCAATTATACTGTAATGGGAATGACTAATATATTTCAAAACTATTGTGCTGCATTTAATTTACTTCTTTAGTTTGCTCAATTCAACAAACATTTCAGTATCTATTGTCTTCAGAACAAGACATGAGATTCTGGGTGATAGTCCTTACCCTCATAGAGTTTACATTCTCATAAGACAATATGACACACAAATAATGTAATGAATCATGCATGCCAAAGAGAGGTCCCTTTCTTCTTTCCCTTTAGTGCCAGTGTCTAAATGGCACAACAACAATCATAATCCTTCTTGGGAAGAAGGAGTAAGAGCAGCTCAGACAGTTAGATGACCCAAAGTTTGAATTTTCCCAGTTGTAAATGGTCAAAGTTACAGGAAATTCTGTCTCCAAGTGTTCAGAGTTCAGTTATCTGTGAATCTACTGAATCTAATCAACCAGACTCAGAAAGAGAATCTCAGGAAATTCTATAAGGATAAAAAAAAAAGGTTTGCACCTACAGCCCAAGAAGACCTGTGCCAGGCACTAAAGGTTTAGCATGGGAAAAGTATAGACCAAACAAATAAAAATTTCCCCCTTTTCTTTGTTATTATAATCAAACTCTTTCCCCCCATTATCCTAGTTTCCCCATTATTCTAACATCAGTTCTAATATTCTATACAATGAGTATAGGATAACTTTTCTCTTACTTACTAATTTAGGAATTTACTAATGTAATATGTAATAAAAACCCAAAAAATTATCTTTATTCCTTTTCCAAAAACAAAGTAAAGCAAAAAAAAAAAACCCTTTAGAAGCATACTATTGACTGTGGGGAATTAGATAATAGAATCTTGCTATCCTTTCAGTAGAAGCAGATAGAAACCAAAAGAAAGATGGTGGTGTAGAGGATGGATTGAAGGAGGTGATAATATTTATAAATTGAGATGGGATCACAAGAAAGAAGAGGTGATGAATTGAGTTAAAAGTTTTGAGACTAGAATAGTTGACATTTTATTGAGGATTATTGCTTTCCTTTGAATTATTCATTCTATAGTCCTTCAGCAATGCTTCTTTCTGCCAGATGGTTTATTTAAGAATAAAGGTGGAGATTCAAATATTTCAATTAATTATCAGTGGAACATTTGGGGACTGATGGATGGCTAGGAAGATAAAAAAATTAGGACATTTTCAGACTCAATACTAAGTGTAACAGTTCTTACTTTTATAATTCTAGGCAAAGTGCTTGGAACATTTTAATAAAAGGAGGGTTTGTGAAAACATAGAAAAGGAACAACAATCAATATAGACTGGTAAAGAAAGCCTGACAATAAATTATGACAGATTAAGACAATTAACTATTTTTTTAGAAAAAAATTGATAGACTGATAGATGATCAGAATACAGAGAAAATTATATCCCTCAAATTCAATAAGGTATTTGGCCAATAGCTTTCTTATAATATCGTGAACAAATGGAAAGTTGTAAGTTGGATGATAATGTGGGCCAATGGATTTACAAGTTTAAGCAAGTGATGAGAAATGGACCAATGCTGGGTTTTTTTGGCAGTATATATTATAATAGGCATCTATTCTTATTCTTGTTCTCTTCACCATTGCCATTATATTTGTGTGAAGTCCTATATGGCATGTTTATCACATATATGGAGGACACAGAACTGGGGGGTATTGCTAAAAAGTTAGATGATAGAATAAAAAAAATATTTTAATTGACAAGTTAGAAACAGGCTGAATCAGATTAAATGAATTTTATAAAGATAAATGTAAAGTTCTTCACTGAGATTCAAAGAATCAACAACAGTTAATATAGAAACATAGTATGTATCTTAGAGGACTATTAGGTCAGTTTTAATGAACATTAGAACACGGCAATCTCGAAATTCAATTTAAACTCAAGGTGCAGTAACAGGAGGAAATTATTCTATGAAAAGGGGAATGGTAGTTTTGTTTTATTCTATACTGGTTTGACAATATAGAGTGTTGTTTTTCAGTTTTGATATCTGAGCATCACATTTCAGGAAGGAGTTTCTTAAATTGAATTCTCTTCAGAGGAGGGAGGCAAGATGACTAGGAGGTTTAAAACTATGTTTTATAAGGATTTATTGGAAGTACTGTGGATTTTTAACTTGGTGAAGTGATGTAGGGAGATGTTACAATTGTCTTCATGTATTATAAGGGCTGCCTTATGAAAGACAGCATTGTCTTTTCTTGATTTTAATTTGCTTGTTACATTAAAATACCTGATTAACTCCTTTCTCTCCCCTCTCCCCATTAGAGAAGACATAATTTGACAAAAAACTATAGGTATATATATATATATATGTATATATACACTCACACACAATGTGTTACCTGTTTATCAGTTCCTTCTTTCTAGGTGGACATATACAAATCATTCTTCAAACCATATTTCTATTAATGTATATAATCTTCTCTTGGTTCTGTTCATTTCATTCTTCATAACCTTATGTAGATTTTTCCATTTAAAAATTAATTTGCTTATTGTTTTTTATGGTGCAACAGTATTATATTATCATCACAATCATATGCCACAACTTGTTTAACCATTCCTCAATTGATGGGCATTCCTTTAGTTGCAGGTTCTTTGCCATCAAAAAGATAGCTGCCATAAATATTTTAGAATATATCAGTAATTTTCCTTTCCCCCTGATCACCATAGGAAATAAACCCAGTAGTGGTATTACTGGGTCAAAATGTACACAGAGTTTTAAAATTCTGAGCATATTTCCAGATTGTTATAAAATCATTAGATTAATTCACAATTCCACCAACATTATATTAGTTTCCCAGTTCGTTTTCTCACATCCTCAACAATATTTGTCATTTTGCCCCTTTTTTAATTTTAGCCAATCCAAAAAGATGACATCTGAGTTGTTGTGATTTGCATTTCTTTAATCAATAATGATTTAGAGCATTTTTCATATAGTTATATATAGCTTTTACTTATTCATCCCAAACTATCTGTTTATATCTTTTGGTCATTTATCAATTAAGGAATGACATATTATCATATATTTGATGAAGTTATCTATGTATTTAATTATGAGACTTCTATCTGAGAAAATGTCTATAAAATTTACTCTCCCCCGATTTACTGCTTTCCTTCTAATCTTGGCTACATTCATTTAATTTGTTTAAAACCTATTAAGTTTATTACATTAAAATTATCCATTTTACATCTTATTATTCTTTCTATTTCTTGTGTATTCACAAACTGTTTTCTTATCCATAAGCTTGATAGGCAATGTATTCTCTGTTCTTCTAATTTGCTTATATCTTCCTTTATGCCTGTTCACATATCCATTTTGATCTTATTTTAGTAAGTGGTAAAAGATATTAATCTATATCCAGATTCTGCTGGATTGCTTTCTAATTTTCCATTTTTTCTACCAAATAATGAATTCTTATCCTCCAAACTTGGATTTTTACTTTTTTTTCAGATGCAAAATTCTATATAGACTATTATATAACTGTTTACTGTATATATTGTTTGACTTCCAAGAATGGAATCAGGAGCAATGTGTGGCAGTTGAAGAGCAATAGTTCAATTGTCTAAAGGCATTAATCATTTTGTCAGAGGAGATAGTGTTTTTTACCACTGGAAGTTTTCACATGAAGAAAACTTCTGGCTTGAGTTTTTCAAATGATAACCACTTTGCTACTTTTGGGAAATACCATGGAGAAGATTCCTATTTGTGTACACATTGCATTAGATGACTTTTGAGGTCCTCTAACTCTTAGCTTTTATGAGTTTGGGGGTTATAATTTTCCAAAGGAAGTCCATTGTACTTTTATCCTATCAATCCAAAGTCTAGATTATTGTCCATCTTCTTGGCATTATGTGAATAGCTATAGGACATGTGGCCTGTACATCAGTTATACCTTGTTTTTGCTACATGATTGAACCAGTTCCTTTTCCAATCATTCACTTATTTGACATTATCCTGATAATATCTGACAATATATAATTGGTTACTTAGGATTGAAGAAACCAGCACAATGTCAGCCACTATGAGAAGTATTTAAAGGTTTTCTTCTTCCATTTGGACTCTATGCCTTATATCTTTCATAAAAATGAAAAAAAACCTCTTTTATGTCTTGTTTGTATTAATAATTCGGGATTTCTTGTCAGCTAGTCAGCAAGAAATTATTAATTATGTATCTTTTCCTAGTTCTGGGGATTCAAAGAAAAATAAAAAAATAGCCTTAAAAATGAAGGAAATAAAAATCTAATGGTAGAAATTGAACAGTCATTTCTACTGTTATGTCTTTATTTTTCCAATCTTAAAAATTATATACTAGTAACAACTACCACCAAAAAACATTTAAACAAATAAATGCATAAAAATCATGTGTAAAACCACAAATGCCACATTGTTTACAATTTGTTTTAAGATATATAAATTTACATGTGTATTAATATAAACATCCTTTCCTTTTGAGTAGCCTTTGGATTTGTCTTACTTGGATGCTTTTTTCTCTTGATTCTGTGGCTATTTTAAAAAATATAATCATAGCATGTATTAACTTTCTTTTCTTCTCTTTTCATCTCATATATTTCTATTATTTTCATTATATTCTCAATATTTATCATTTCTAATAACAATATAATCCATCATATTCAAGTATCCATTTCTCCCTATTTTCTCCCTTCATGTTTCTTTCAGTGTTTAATTTGACCAACTTTCAGTGTTTAATTTGACCAACTTAATCTATCTGATTCTCAGTTAACATACATTACCAGGGCCATATTTAGCTAGATTGGTCCTTAGGCAACTGACACAATCTGTTACCAGGAACATACTCTTTCCAAATCCAAATATTTCCAAACGGTCATGTCCAGTAGAACTTTTGTTCCAAAGCCACAACCCCTCAGAACTGCAGGAATGCCTCCATAGTATGATGCATGTTAAAGTAAGACTTTTGCAGAATATTTATGCCCTTTAAACCATTGTTGTCCCACCAGAAACTAAATTAAGATTATATATATTCTCAGGCTTAAATTTACTACCACCCTTTTGTAGATGTGCGAAGACTCTCCAGTTATCTATTATATTCAACTTATATAAAGTTCTATTCATCTCCTTCACTTTTTTCTATTTATTTTTTTGCTTAGATTTATCCAGTTCCAAGAGGGGGAAAATTACATCCTCTACTATTATAATTTTGTTGTCTATGTCCATTTGTATTTCATTTACTTTTCCCTTTAAAAATCTGAATGCTATAACTCTTGGTGCATATAGGTCCAGTATTGATAATGCTTCTGATAATGGTCTGCCCACCATCCAAACATATAGTTGCCCTATTTATCCCTTGCAGTTATATCTATTTTACCCCTAGCTCTATCAGAGATCATGGCTACTGTCATTGCCTTTTCTGGATAAGTCGAGGCATAGTATATTCTGCTCTAGCCTCTCACCTTCACTTTATCTCTCATTTTCAGTGTGTTTCTTAGAAATAATACATTGTCAGGTCCTGATTTTTTATCCTTTCTGCCATCTACTGCCTTCTCATGGGTGAATTTATCCTATTTATGCTCAATGTCATAGTTCCTAGTTATACATTTACATCTACTTCATTTCTCCCCACTGTTTGTTCCCCCTTCCTTTCTTTCTGCTCTATGTCCCTCTTCAGATGTCAAATTTCCTTTGACCAAAACTTCTCCTATTCACATCCCTTCCCAGAAGTCCTCCCATATCCTCTTCCATTGTCCCTTCCCCCTTACCTTTTAATTCTTATTCTCTCCACCTTTTCAAAAGTCCCTTCCTTAAGCTCACAACCATGCCTTCCTACAGGAGTAGGCATAGGAATTTGATTCTAAAAATCCCTTCTCTATCTCATCCTAAGAGTCCCTCCCTTATCCTTTCACCCTACCCCTCTACTACTGGACATGTATTTCCCTCTAGATATCTCTCCCTTCCCTCTATTTTCTTGTTCCTTTGTCCTCCTTTCTCTTAAGCCATCTTCCTTTCTATTATTCCCTCAGTCCCTTCCTTATCTATCTCCCCTTTTCTCTTATGTCTATGTACATTAATTTTTACCCTTTTAAATGTGTATGTTCTCTCTTTATCCTCGATCTGATGAAAGTTGGCTCTTAGTACCATCATCCCTGTACCTTCTTTCCCCCTTCTCTGTGGTATTTTCTTCCTTCATTCCTCATCCATATGAGACAGCCATTCTACCCTACCTTCTCCTGGTCTATGCTACTACCATTTGGGCTTATTCCATCATATTCAGCTCAATCTCAAGGCTTCTATAAATTTAAGTCCGTTGAAAATACTCAGTCAATGATACCACTCCCAGGATTCATAGATGACTTTTTCCTATACAGGAATCAAACAATTTGACATTTTGGGTTACTTATGATTAGTCTTTCATTACCTTTATATATTTCTTTTTCCATCCTTTTTTATTTAGAATATTTTGTCATATTTACATGATTTGTGATCCCCACCCCCACTTATTTCCTCCCCATTCCTGAAGTTGATAAGCAGTTCCACTGAGTTATACATGTATCATTGTTCAAAACCTATTTCCATGTTATTCATATTTTGCAATAGAGTGATTCTTTAACATCAAAACCATAATCATATCCATATTGAGTTACGTGATTGATCATATGTTTTTCTTCTGCATTTCTGTTCCAACAGTTCTTTCTCTGGATGTGGAAAGCATTCTTTCTCATAAGTTCTTCTGGATTGTCCTGGGTCATTGCATTGCTGATACTAGAAAAGTTGGCTACATTTGATTGTGCCCCACTGTATCAGTCTCTGCATACAATATTCTAGTTCTGCTCCTTTTACTCTATATCACTTCTTGGAGATCTTTCCAGATCACATGAAATTTCTCCAGTTTATTACTTCTTTCAGCGCAATAATATTCCATCACCCTCAGATGCCACAATTTTTTCAGCCATCCCTTAATTTATGGACACACCCTTATTTTCTAATTTTTTGCCACCACAAAGAGTGTGGCTATAAACTTTTTTGTACAAGACTTTTCCCTTATTATCTCTTTGGGGGTACAAACCCAACAGTATATTGGTGGCTCAGTGGATTGAGAGCCAGGCCCAGAGATGGGAGGTCTTTGGTTCAAATTTGGTCTCAGACACTCCCTAGTTGTGTGACCCTGTGCAAGTCACTTAACCCCCATTGCCTAGCCCTTACCACTCTTCTACCTTGGAACCCATGCTCAGTATTGATTCCAAGATGGAAGGTAAGGGTTAAAATAATATGATATCTGAGATTTTTTCTTCATCATGCCCACCATCTACCTTTCAGGTAGTCCAATAATCCTCAAATTATCTCTCCTAGATCTCTTTTCTAGGTCAGTTGCTTTTTCAATAAGATAGTTCATGTTTTCCTCTTTTTTTCATTCCTTTGATTCTACTTTACTGTTTCTTGATTTCTCATTAAATCATTAGTTTCTAGATAGTCAATTCTGATTTTTAAGGCTTAGTTTTCCTCTGTCAGTTTTTGATTCTCCTTTTTCAATTGACCCATTTCTTCTTGCATCACTTTCATTTCTTCTTGTATTATTTCCTTTCTTTTTGCATCACTTTCATTTCTCTTCCCCACTTTTCCTCTACCTCTCTTAATTGGTTTTTGAAGGCTTTTTTGAGCTCTTCTATACTCTGTGTCCAACCCATATTTTTCTTTTGGACTTTGCATGTATTTCCTTTGCTTTCATTGTCCCCTTCTGTGTCTCTTTGTTTACACAAAAATTCTTTAGAGTTAGGTGTTTTTTGTTGTTTGCTCATTTTCCCTATATAAATTATAGGTATTCTCTGTTTTCTGGGAAGTTCGTGTATCCTCTTAAAATTCAGTCTTTCCTTGATGCTATTTTCAACTTATTTTCTGGGTTGTTATTAATTTACCAGATGGTCTGCGGACTGGGAGCTCTGAGATCCCCCTACCCTTGCTGATTCACTTTAAACTTGAAATGCTGATATCTTAAAGACTTTCCTAATGCTTTGCTGTAAGCTTTTGATCTCACTCTGAACTTGATAAGGTCAGGGGCTGATCAAGTTCTAGCTCAAGGATCAGATTCAGTTTTTTGTCTCAAGGCATTCTTGATTCAGTCAGGCACACCCTGGATTGCCCTGTCTTGGAGTTCCATCCTTAGTTTTGGGCATAAAAATCCAGGGCAGGGGCTTCCTCTGAGAACTCTGTCCTCACTCTAAACCATGGATTATGTCCTCATCGCCAACCCAGACTGGGATTCCTGGCTTTGCTCTGGGCCCACACAGATAAGCCCCCTTCAGCTCATATATCCCTGGTCTTAGACCCTGGACTTCTCCACAGGTTTGAAATTTCAAGGGGTATGGGTTGGCTTGGACCACTGTTTGCCCAGGCAGGACTTCAGGGTCTGATTGTTATCAAGGAATTAAGTTTGGAACCTGTAACAGCAGATGTGGGGAGCGGGTGTTGTGATTTACCCTTTTATTGCTCTTCACTCCCTGCTATGTCTCCTGATAACTCTCTTCCCCTCTCACCTCAGTTCCCCAGGTGGTCTCTGCCTACCTTTTTGGTTTTTCTTTTCTTTAAGGTTGTTTCACTATGTCTCCTTGTTGGTTCTTTTCTTGTTGGTATTTGTTTTGTGGCTAATTTTAATCTTGGTCAGAGAGAATTTTCATGGTGAAACTTAGCTGCTACTCTAGTTATAATTCAATCTTGGCTCCATTCCTGGAAGTGTATATATTCTTTATATATCATTTTTTTCTGCTGAGCTCTGGGTTTTTCCCCGGGAATAGTTGATAATCTATTAGTTCATTAAAATTCCATTTTTAACTTTTATAAAAAGCTCATCTTTGCTGGATATGCTATTTTTGGTTTTATGCCTAGTTACACAAAATGCTGTGTTCCATGTCATGTGTTCTTTTAATGTTCTGGCTGAGAAGTCTCATTTTATTCTGATTGTAGTTCCACAGTGTTTCATTTTTTTTCTTGTTGCTTGTAGTATTTTCCTCCTTAACCTGGGTGCTACAGAACTTTCTTCTTTGGGTCTTTTTGAGGTGGTGATTCATAGACTCTTTCAATTTCTATTTTACTCTCTGATTTTAGAATTTCTAGGCAGTTTCTCTTAACGATTTCTTGGAGTAAGATATCTAAGCTCTTTTTTTATCTTAACTTTCTGGGAGTCCTACTATTCTTATATTTTCTCTTGATTTATTTCCTAGGTTAGCAATTTTTGTGATAAGATGTTTTATATTCTTTTCTATAATTTCATTCTTTGACCATGCTTTATTATTTCTTCTTGTATTAGGAAATTGTTAGCTCCCTCTTGTCCAATTCTAGTTCTTAATGAATTATTTTCTTCTATAAATTTTTGGATCTCTTTTTCTATTTTGGTAATTTGGCTTTCATAATTTTCTTGATTTTCTAGAATTACTTTTATTTATTTAAATATTTTTTGTTCTCAGGTTCTCTCATTTGGTTTTTAAAAATCTTTCAAAATCCTTTTGAGCTTGTAGCCATTAATTGTATTTCTTTGCTGTTTTTGAAGTAGGTATTTTTTACTTCACTGTCCTCTGAGTTTGAGCTAAGGTCTTCTCTGTTCCCATAATGCCTATCAACAGCTGGGTTCTTTGTCCTCCACTTGCTCAATTTTATTATTTATTTTTAAAATTGTAGCAGCCAGGTCTATAAACTTAATTATTGACTTTTTTGCTGGAGTTCTTGGTTTCAGAATATTTTTGTGTCTGTTTTTCCCCCTGGGTCCTATTTAGTTAACCCAGTTTTTATAGTCCATAGTCAAATTTACTCTAGGTCTCCCACTCAAACTCCAGTCCACATACAGTGCTCAAGAGTCTGCAGGTAGTTCTTCCACAGCAATGACAAGCAGTCAGTTTATGATTCCAATCTCCTGGAAGTGAAACTGGGGTTCCAGTTTCTCATTCACCACTCAATAGTACACATCGTTTCCTGTAAATGACATAGTACCTAGCCCTTCAGGAATATCTGTGGGGATCTCATATTTGTGGCTTTACTCTACTTCAGCTTCTTGGCTTTCTAGAAACAATATTGGGAAAAAAACTCCACAGATTTTTCAGGCAGTTCCAACAAAATATCCCCTTCTGGTGTGCAGAAGATGGTAGCCCTGAGTTTGCATAGTAAATCTCTTCCCAGAAGGTTTGCAGGTGAATTAAGCATGACCAGGAAAAAATGAGCTGGGCTCAAGGGACCGAGGGATACCATAGTGGGTGGTAGTTTTTTCACTTCCAATGGTTCTCCTGAGATTTCCATAACCTGCATTGATCCCACACTGTCACACAACCAGTCAGGTGACTTCTTTAACACAGCCTTAGAGGCTCCCATGTCTAGAAGACAGTGGTAAATTGCATTTCCCACTTTCAGGGTGACATAGAGTTCTGTGCTTTAAGGTGGGGTATGGACTGGGACAATGGGTGTCATAATAGCTGGATTAGGAAACCTTAATTCATCTTCCTGTCCTTCACTTTGCAATTCATAACTATTTCACTTTGTATTTCTTCTTTTTCTTTATCTAGTACTCTTGCTACATCTATGTCCTTTATTGTCATCTCCTTAGGATTGTTTTCATTACCCTGTTCATTTCCCTGGTAAAACATTCATAAGGCACTTCCCCCCATGCACCCTCTCTACTGTGTCAGCCTTTGGAATGTTGCCACTGACCACCTGAGAATACTTGGGTCTAACAACACTCCTGATGTAGTTTTGCATTGTGGATATGTCTTCTGCTTGGGCAGACCCCTGATAGAACCTGCCTTCATAGTCTCCTGTCCTGATATGGATAATGAAATCTATGAGGGAACCCATTTCCTCTATAATGTGCATAGTGGTTGTTGCACCCTCTCTCTGAAAATTGATTTGCATGGTAATAATTCCAATTTCCCCTGTTAAATCCATCATTTATCCTTGCCTAGGACCAACACTGCCTCATGAAATGTCCAAAATTGCCACAGAAATAATATTGTGCATCTCTGTTATGATTTCTTTGTTGGCTAAAGACTTGTCTGGGTTGCCTGTATTCCCTCATTGGTACTATTACTCTGTTTTCTTTCTTTTCAGTTTTGTTAGTTTCCATTTTTAGATCCCTAATTTCCTTTTTTAAAAATCTTCTACCAGATCAATGATCTCATTGTCTTTTTTATCATGGTCAGCCTGAAAAATGTATGTGGCAAATCCTTTAAGATCTTCAAGGGACATTTACAGCCAGACAGACAGCTTTATTGAAAGTAGTGCCATACTACTTAACATGAGTTCCTCATGAATTGCCTTCGCAATTGCTTTATGACTTTGTTGATCCCTATATCCAAAGTCAAGTATCTTTTTCCCAAATCAATAAGCCTATCCATATATTTGGATGATGATTCTCCCACTTCGTGTCTGAGTTGTTAAAATTTCATCCATGTCCCAGGTCTATTTGAAAGTTGCCTCATGGCAGTGATGAGTGCCTCCCTTGATCTTACTAATTCTTTATATTACCCAGGACTATTTTCATCCCAACCTGGGTTAAATCCTGGATACTGTGGTGTTTCTGACACTATTTTCATTTTTTCTCCATTTTATCAGCAGCTCATCCATTAAAATGTACATGTCAGCATATGTTGGATTATATTGTTTAATAATTTTCTCAAATTTTCTTATCATGGCCACAGGTTCCTTGTCAAAGGATGGGGTATTCTTTTTGAAACTGTCCAAATACATTTGGGTAAAATTTTTGTTTGTTTGTTTCACTGTGACCAGCTTATTATTGGTCATCATAGGCACATCACACAGTGGGAAAAGTTTGGCCCCATAACATTCTGTAATTCATCTGTTTCTTGTTTTAGTTTTGACAGTGCCACTTTATCTGTTATGTTATTGCTCATATTAGCTGTCTCTTCAACAATGCCAATTCTTGTCCAGTGCCCTTTACTGTAGCTAGTAAATATTTCAGTTGCACCTCCCTTTCCTTTTCCCTGATTTGTCTTCTCTTTCAGACTGTTAGAATATTCAGAAGGCAGTAAAACCCATCCTAAGTGAAGCCAGTACCAATATTACTATGGTCAATAATGGGGTCCAATTTATGATATCTAGGAATGATAAATTTAACAGCTGGTATATGAGGTCAGGCATTAAAATTTCTTTTAAATATCTGGGTATTGTTGTATCCACAAATTGGGTAAGATTTCCCATATTAAGAAAAAGTAACGTAAACCACATGTCCCTTCAGATGCTGCTTTGTGTAACTGGTACTGATAGGCAGACACAGAATAAGGCAAGATGCTCTTTGGATCTCTCCTTGTTCCTGAAGTTACACTGCACCTGAGAATTCCTCTAAAAACTATCTGCCTATATCTGACTTGATCTTTGAAAATATTAATATTATTTTGTTGTTAGTTCTTTCTCTGCCACTGCCACAGCTCAAGACAAAGAAGGTGTCTAGGCTATTTCCCTCAGGCCACCAAAGTCCTTTATTTGATATCAGACCCTTAGGTGTTCACTACTTCAGTCCCCAGCTATGGGCTAGCAGGGATCTCAAGAGCTGAGGCCACAGTAGACACAGCTACTCACAAGAATTCCAGTGGTCTCTTCTGGGATGAAAACTCTGGGTCTCAGCAAACAAGGTGAGGTTGCAAATCCTTGCCCAAGGGGTTATCTTGTTGATTCCACTCTGTTTGCTCTGTTCCTGACCCCATAGCCAATGGTGGGACTGAGGATAGGGAGTTAGAAACCTTTCTCCATAGTTTCCCCAGGCTATTCAGCTTCACTCCCAACTCCTGTCTGTTTTTATTGTTTTTAGCATTGATTCTGTATAGTTTTTTTTTCTTTTGTGGGAGGTATTACGAAGGTTAGAAAGCTTTGCACCCTGCTTTGCCATCTTCCCACGATGAATCCTGCTGTCTTTCAATTAATCTTATATGATAGAATATGTGCTTGGAAGATACATTGTTGGTCAACCTTAAAAGGGATATTATCCTCTTCTGATTTATTTTTACTTTTGACAAATAAACGTAATCATATATTCTGTAAAATTGTCAATAATATGAGTCTAAAGATTTAAGTTGTTGTAAATATCATTTGTAAAGGTCTGCCTTCTAATACCTTCATTGAATCTGCTTTCTACACACACACACACACACACACACACACACACACACTCACACACACACACATATATATATATATATATATATATACTTATGTGTTGATTATTTTCATAAAGATATTATAAAGTTATGAAGATTGGCACTTATTGAAACTTTTTAAACTATCTTTTATTCCACTAATGATGTCTATAATTTTCAGATAGTACTTGGTAACAGATAACTAATGAATTGTGCATGAGAAATGGAATAAAGGATATCATTAGAGATGACTTTCCATTCTATTGGTATCTAGTTAATTGTCAGGCAACCTAGATTATTTAACTGAGGTTCATGAATATGTTTAAAATATTTTGATATATGCCATTATCATTGGTTTTCTTTTAATCCTTCATTTTATTTTTATGGATTGACAAACATCCTGAAAATTTAAAGGCTTTGTTACACAGGTCTATGATATATATATATGTGTATATATATATATATATATATATGTATGTATTTATATATGATAAGAATTCTTTCTATAAATGAAGGGCTTTAGTATATTGGGCAGACATCACTTTGAGAATCTGAAAGGGCATGGGTAAGAATTTTGAAAGATAAGAAGGCTTGGCTGGCTTGCACAATATACTTCATAGAATGAATTAATATATTTGCACATACATATAGTGTTAGAAGGAATAGCCAATTAAATGAGATCACAAATCCATCAAAATGTTAAAATACATAATAGTAATTCTTTTCCCCCCTCTAAAATTCCTATCTTCTGTGTCAGTATCAGTTCTAAGGGAGAAGAAAGTAGCAAGAGTTAGGCAATCAAGATTAAATGACTAGCCCAGAGACAAAAAGCTAGGAAGTGTCTCAAGCCAGATTTAAAACCAGGGTCCTTTATCCACTGGGCTGTCTATCTGCCTGTAACAATGTTAGATTCCCAACTACCATAAAGAAAACTAATTTTTGGATATTCTATTACTATTATTTAAAATAATGTATTTAGTTGTATTGAAAATGCATTTCAAGCTATTTGAGGGAACTGAAGAGAGAACATATTCCTTTTAGACTAAATTTTTAGAATTTAAGTTTGTCAGGAAGCTTGGTGATCATAGAGTTAAACTCATTTGACAAAAGAAGGAAAACACACACATGTGTGCTAGCACACACACACACACACATACAAAGGCAATTAGATGACAGTGCATAAGTTGCTGGATCAAAGTCCAGGAAGATTTGAGTTCAAATTTGGCCTCAGACATATACCAGCTGTGTACCCAGGTCCCAATTTCCTCATCTCTAAAATGTGGAATAATAATAGCAATAATATTATAAGGTTGTCATTAGAATAAAATAAAATAACATTTATACATTCCTTTGCAAATGTTAAAGTATTATATAAAAGTTAGTAATGATAATGATTAAATGGCTTGATTAAAGTCACATAAATAATGAGTAGAATCAAAATGTTAATCAGGTATTTTAACTCTAAAACTAATATTCTTTTGATTATGCTATATGGCATTCTTTGAGTAAAAAAAAAATATATATATATACATATATATATATATTATCCATACTAGTTGTTGAGGGAATAAATAGATTTAAAGAGAGGATTCATCCTCAAGAAGAGGGAAAGTTGAAAATCATAAATAGAGCATATTCCAAAGATACATTGGGCAACCCCAAAATAGATATTTTAAGGCCATGGCAATAGAGCCTGAGAATTAAACATTTAATTTCTTTAGGTATTTTTTGTTTGTTTGTTTGTTTGTTTTTTGTTTTGTTTTGTTTTGTTTTTTGCTTAGGGGAATGTGTGATGGATGAACAGATCGTTGTTCTGTTCTTGAAGTAGTAGCCATAAAAGTCACTCTTTGGTAGACAAAGGCCTAAGTTTTGCATTCAGAAGGTTAAAACACAAGATCCTTATGGGTCTTGTTTCATATGTAGCCATAGATCAATAGCTCTGGTTTCTTGGGGAGATTGCAAAGGCTACCATACTCAAATAGAGGGAAACTAGTGAATTAGAAGCTTATCTTGTCATAGTAAGCAGCCAGTTTTACATTATTGGTATATTTCAGAGTACAATGAAAGCACTGGCAGTACATATGCTTGAGAAAATCCATCTTTAGCCCAACACCTTCCATAGTTTTCATTTTTCTGATCCATATCTATAATTTTGTCAATGTATGGAAGAGCTGATTTTGAAAATCTTTCCACCATCTCAGGACAATAACTCATCTATAATTTAAACTCTTAGAAAACAGTCTGTGACATGAAGAATTAAGTGACTTGTCACATAGCTGAGAAGCTCCAGAAACAGAATTGGGACTCAGATCTTCCTGACTTCAAGGCTGGCAGTTATCCACTAAGCTAGACTGCCTCTCCTTTCATGTCATAGGTGCTTAATAAATTTTTGTTGACTGATTTAATGCCTGAGTCAGTGAGTCAACTATGAATATTTCTGATTTTTAAGAAATCAGGGTAGATTTCAAATACAATTTCAGTACAATTTAGAGAATAGTGGATGAATAGTTAAAAAGCAAATAGGCAATTGAATGAGCAGAAAGGAAGATCACTTGTGATTTAGGTTTTACATTTCTTCACTTCTTACTTTAAGTTGTTCTTATTTTGTATCACTTTGCCTAACTTACATGAATTAATTTTTTCCCAGACATATGGTTTTATTATTTTAGGGAACCCCTTAATGAGGAAACTATTTCTAACAGTGCAGATTAGGGCCTGTTTGCAACTCATAGTCTCATAGATTTACCAGGGTTCAGTAAATGGTTCAATGACTTGCTTAATTTAGATACAGCAATTATGTGTCAGAAGGAGAATTTGAATCCAGGTTTCCATGACTCCAAAGTTATCTACTTAAATTCCAAGGTTTTTGTTCACTTTGCTATACTTCTCATGAATTGATTAATATTTATAATAATTTTTTAATTAAAAAGTTTATCTTCTTGAAAGAGTCTGAATTCATGCTAAATTTACATTACATAGATCTGGAGAAGTGTCCATTTATTAACAATTTAACATCCTAGCACCACCCTGACTGGGAGCTTCTACCAGAATTTCATGCTCAGGCCCTTCAGGGAATAATCCAACTACAGGAAGAGTATGCTTATTAATTCAATTCTACCTTGCTGATTGAAAATGTCACAACTCCCATAGAAGCAAATCTTATTATCTTCACATTTTATATCTAAGCTCATTGATGTTGAAATATTTTATGTTCTTAAATATAAAATTATTAATAAAATTTTAAGATCATAAACATAGAAACATTCTACACATTTAGGTATGTGAATATATCAAATCTTCAAGATCAGTGACAACATGCAAACTCTTTTGCAAGCTTCTGTCACACATAAGGCAATTTTAAATTTCAAAATAACATAATATATTATAATGCTTGTGAAATAATTGAATTTTCTGATACATTGCTTTTGAGCTAAATGAGTCTGAAATATTTCTTTACTTTATTACCTTTCTCTCTCTCTCTCTCTCTCTCTCTCTCTCTCTCTCTCTCTCTCTCTGTCTCTCTCTCTCAAAGGTGAAATGATTGGGAGTAGGAGTTGGTTAAAAAATTGGGGGTGATACACAAAATGGGTTTTCACAGACAAGCCTTAGCCATCAGAGTGCTAGCAGGCACCATTGTTTTACTTGACTTATTTCATAGGTTGCAAGTGAGTGGACTTGATAACTTCTCCAGTAAATTAGTCATTCTAGTGGGCCGCCTACAGCATTTTTGTGAAAACAGTGGAGCCAAGAACAAAGAGACATTAGTGGTATGAATCAGATTCTGCCCTGTGACTTCAAAGCTGAGTTCAAAAAAGGGTAAGGTGGGAGGGAGACTGTGCAAGCCTAATTTTCTCAAGATACAGGCAGTTTGTAAAATGACTCCAAATACAGGCAATTTCTTATCTTCTGAGCTCTATTTCATTCAAATGCTCATTACTTTTCTCCATTAGCAATTGATAGACCAGAGCTGTGTGGGTTGCTAGTGACTTACAAGTTAACTCAGTTAAGGTATAAAGATAATTTTTACATGAAACTCTTTGATAACTACTTTCTTTCATAGCCCAACTAAATGTTATCCCTTGGCATGCCCGGGATTGCTATCAGAGTAACAGAGAGAAAAATCCAGATGCAAGGAAGCTTCCATTTGAATTCTGTGAGGGAAGAAAAATAGTCATTTTACCAAATGCTAAGAGATCAGTAATAATGTGTTCTACTCTGCCCTGTACTCAAGTCCCTCCTCAGCAGTAAGTTAGGTGCTTAGGGAGGCACAATCTTTCAGGCCACTGGGATCCCAGTGAATTCATTGATGCTCTTCCCTCAGCCCCAAAGGTAATACCCCAGTCACCTGGACTCTGGGGAGGATCTGATTCATTATTTCTTAGAATGGAACATTCCTCTTTGTGCAAAGACAGTTAGCACATCCCAGACATTTAGAAAAGAGCATTAACTCCTTCAGGCCACTAGAGTTTGGCTGAATTCCTCACTCTATGTTCTATAGTCTCTATCTTAAACCAGTCCACTTGTGAATGAGCCAGAGCATTGGCAGATGGGAGCAGTCCAAGTGCTGGAGGAATCATCATGGCACAACAAAAGAAAGACTGGCTTTAATATAAAAGGGTCTAGGTTCAAAGCTTCCCTCCACTACTTCCTATTCCAATGAGGTTGGGCAAGCTGATACCTCTCTGGGTTTTGGTATCCTCAGCTGTAAAATGAGAGGGTTAGAGGAGATTGACCTCGAGGTCTCTACCAGCTTTAAACATATGATTTTAATGGAGAAAAATGGCTTTTTCTGAGGTTAAATTAGAATAATGAGAGACTTTCTATCTAGTAAATTGATTTTATTGTAAATTGAATTATTTTGACTCCAAAGGCAATGCTCTTCCAATTATGCTGTAGTGGGGAGAGTCCCTTTGCTAATCTCCATTGAGTTAATTGTACTTTTCTGCTCAATGACAATCTAACTTTGTATTAATAGTATTTTTTTTAAAAGAAGAAATAGAAAAAAAAGATGGAGGTAAGAGAAGGGAAGGAGGGAGAAAAGAGACCATACAGTGAGCAGGGATGATGAGTCAGGTAAAGCATGTCACTTACCTATCCATCCAAAAATATTTTAATGGTCTGTGTGCCCAGTACTGTGTTAGGTCCTCAGGCTAGAAACTGATTAAGCTTCATGGCTCAGAGTTAAGCATGAAGCAATGTGTCTTAGGCTATGCTGCCTTTAATCATTCTAAAGTGCTATACTTAAACTTTTCTTATTTCTAGTAGCAGTTTAGGCATAGTATAAAATGCAAAAATATAGGGGAGAGGAAGTATAATCATACTGTTGCCCCTGAAATTAATGATCCAAATTCCATGTAAGAAATAAATCTATACCTTGGCAGAGCCAGCTTGTAAGTTACAGCAACTAATATAGATCTCGTCTAGCAATTGTCAATGGAGAATTATAACAGATATTTCAATCTCATGATTAATCTGGTGTTTTAGGAAGTCATCCAGCAGTGACATGCAGAATAGATTGTGAGTTGAGAGGTGGGGAAGAATTGGTGCCTGGAATAAAAGTTTTAGAAAATGTATTAATCCAAATATAAGGGAAAGAAAATTTTCTTTAAGGTGATGGTAGTAGGAATGAGCACAAAGGAAAATTCAAATGAAATCACTTAGTGGTGAAAGAACAGAAAGAATACTGTAATCAGAAAAATTAGGATTATCAAGGGATTTTTTTGGTAGCTTATACATAGCACACATACTTCTTTTCTAGAAGAGAATTAAGAAACATGGGACTTGGTGAGCAACACATAACATACAAAAATTAAACTGACTATATTTTAAAAGAGGTTATTAATATTCCAGTCATGTCTGAATCAATACTCTGTGTATAGTCAGATTACAGCTATACTAAAACAAAGATCATAATGAATAACAAACTAAAATAAAGAATAAAAATGAGAATATGACTGAAAGTATTTCAATTTGGCTTATTTTAACAAATTGTGAATACTTTCCAAATAAGAAATGTATAAACGAACAGACACGGACTATGACCATTTGCAAAGGAAACTTAAGCTTTAACAATGAAATTAATTGCTATGACGACACCAAAAGAACCCAAGAAAATAAAAACTTAAGAACTTTGAGAAACTGAGTTAATGTTAACACTAATTGAAAACATAAAATGATTTAAAGTCTTGCAGATTAGAATAATGTAAGGTTATGGGTAATATTTTCCCATAAAATAGTGATGATGAGTAGTGAAAGGACAAAGAAGTGTAAAGAAAATTTAGTGAAAGACCGAACTAAGCAAAATTTTCCTGGGGACGTTTAAGAATGAAACTAGAAAGGGGACATCAAACAGAAGGGAAAAAAAGGAAAACATCTGCAAAGATTTCTATAACAAACTTGTATTTTTTCATCAATAAAAGTGTATTCACCACATTCATTCTCATAGTTTCTGCTTAAGGAATAAAAATATCATTAAAGAAAATAAAGTAGGAGAAGCAGCTGGGTCTAACCAAGTATATACAGAGGAAGTCTGTGGGTTTGTTGACATAATTTTGGTGGGCACTGAGAATCTATTCTCAAGGCATCTGAAAGATGGGAGGATATTAAATACTTGTAGGAAAATTCAAAGATTATTTTTGCCCAGAAAAGTGACTGAAAGGCTAATAATACCTATAATATACATGTCTATTTTTCTACTTCTCTGCTTTTTTTCTCTCCTGAGAATAATCCATAAAACTGCCTAGAACAGATGTTCTTAACCTCTTTTTGCATCATGGACCTTTTTGACAGCCTCGTGAAGTTTATAGATAACTTCTTAGAATAGTGTACTTAAATGCATAAAATAAAGTACATTATTGCAAAGGAAACTAAACAATGAAAATGAAGATGCAATTTTTTCCTCCCATCTGACTTCATAAATTGACTAAAATGTGTCCACAGCTTCCTTGGAGATCTAAATACTCAGATAAATAAATCTTTATCTTGGGCTTCTTTGAAGAAAGTACGAGAAGGAAATAGACACTCAAATAATGTTTTAATAGTAATCAGACATCTTGGAATCACACTATTGACTGTAAGCTACAGAGAATCCAATTTCCCATTTTTCTTATTATATACTATTTTTTAAAGTAATTGATTTACTAGAACAGAATGTCTTTTATACCTTCTCCTCCAACAAGGCATCTCCCAATCATATATCAGAATATATGCATATAAGATACCTAACCAGATGTCAGAACAGAAATAAATTTGTCCAATGGTTCTCTGATTATTAATATCAAGTAAAGCATAAGACAAAAAGATGTATGCTCATTAAGAATGTTTGCCACTGTTATGGAGGATACCCAGTGCAGAGTCCAAATGAAAGAAGCATTCTATATGGATGCTAAATTTTTTTTTAGATTATCCTGTTTGGAGAAGACTTTGAAATGATTGTATTAAGCTGAGAAACATTGCTGTATTTCTTAAATAAGATGCAATCACTCGAGTTGACTAAACTAATTTTTTATAAGAAATTAAAAAAATTAATGGGTGAAGGATGTATATCATATTACATTACTCAGTTGGATAGGCAACCCAAAGTTGCTACAACTGCATATGTGTGTGTATTCTGATATATTCTTCATGTCGATTTATGGTACTTTACATATATTCTGAAATATATGCACATAAAGATAAGAATAAATACACATATATAATGCATTATATATTTATAGATATAGGCAACTAGAAATAAAAGCATAAAATGTACATGCTCATGTGTATACAGGTAAAGATATATATTTTTATCTGCCTATATTTGTCTCTACTATCTCTCCACATATACATATGTATATATATATATATATATATATATAGAGAGAGAGAGAGAGAGAGAGAGAGAGAGAGAGAGAGAGAGAGAGAAAGAGAGGGGAGATAGAGAGAGAGGGAGGGTGGGGAGAGAAAGAGGGAGTGAGGGAGAGAGGGAGAGAAAGAAAGGGAGAGAGGGAGGGAGAGAGGAGGAAAAAGAGAGGGAGAGGGAGAGAGAGGAAGAGTGAGTGAGGGAGAGAGAGCGAGAAAGAGAGAGAGAGAGAGAGAGAGAGAGAGAGAGAGAGAGAGAGAAAGAGAGAGAGAGAGAGAGAGAGAGAGAGAGAGAGAGAGAGAGAGAGAGAGAGAGAGAGAGAGAGAGAGAGAGAATCATGGGCAGGTAAACTCAGATACAATAACTGGACTCAGATTTTAATAAGAGGAGGGGTGCAAACTTGATTATCTTTGTGAAATTCTACAGTGCTTTTAATGACAAAGCCTCTCCCTGATAAAAAGATCCATCTTTTTAACATCAATATTGCTTTGGTGATGCTCTGTGACTGGGAATCATGGTGTACTAAAGCCTCTGAAGAATTAATGTTGCATTCATCCAAGGGACAATGAGGAGGCTTAAGTAGACTGCAACATATTAGTGTAATAGTGAACAAGAGTAGGAAAGTTAAAGGAGATATAAAAAAAACTGTATGACAAGGAAAGAAGACAGTTTGGTCATATGAGGAGAACTTCTTTACGGAATTCATGTTTCACTGGTATCTATGCAATGTTAGGAAAACTATAATAGCTTCTTGCCCTGCATCATGGGCCTTTTTTATATATGATTTTTGTTAAGGCATGGAAAAGTTACATGGGACAAGCAGGCATGAATGCATTCTGTTTTGCAGCATTAAAGGGAGGACCGATATGAATGAGAAGGCAAATATCACAGAGGTTTCAAATATTTAACTGGAGAGCTTAGTAGCAAAGTTGGAGATATTGAGAAAGAGAACTAGTATTATAAATAGGCTAGCTTCTTGGGTAATACGAAAGCTTAACTTCAGAACAGGAGGAACTTTAATCTTGCTTCTCTGAACCTAGAGGGAAAAATGAAAGGGTTGGTATAGAGACATGAATATATTGAAGCCATCAAGATATAGCCACAGCCATACCACATGGTCTTGATTTCCTCAATAATTAAAGCAAAGTCTTCATATTTCTCTATTTTTTAATTCCATTTTATTTGGCAAAGTTTTGATCACCAATTTAAAAATGAGGTATTTTTTTGTTTCAGTGAGTTATGATATATTCTATTTTCACATATATTGTGTAAAAATATATCATAACATCAAAAGATATTGTCATTAGACTGTAATTTTTTGTTTAATTTAATAGTACATTAAATTGGAAAACAAAATCCACTCATTTACTTGAACCTCTTTCTAATGGACTATGGTGTAGCATTATAGGTGAAACCTTAGGAAAAGATACAATACACAAAGCCAAATGTTTTACATGCATCTAAGATAGAGACATGATCATAGAAATCGACATTAACAAGTATTAAAGTGAAGTAGCTATACTGGTCTTTATAGTCCTCAAGAATAGGCACATATTGAATATTTATTCAATTACTAATTTAGTAAGTACAGTTTTTAAAATAAGAAAAAAATCAAGCTTTAATTAAAATTTTAATAACAAAGAATATATGTACTAAATTAACCTCCTTCCCATTTTGGCTCCATTTAAAACATTCATAATAAGCGTAGATTTTTTTTTTATGCTGGAGAGGTTGATTGGGGGCCCCCTTAATATGAATACTAGTTTTGCTTTCTCTCAACTAATTTAAATCATGTGAATTCAGGTTCTTGGATCAGTTGTGGCTGAAGACAAAAAAAGGGCTCACAGAAGAGCAATTTACTAAATTATTAGTTGCATTTATCTTTACCACTTTGTTCTCAATGCAATTCCACAAAATTTTCTTTTTGTTATAGAAACTTATAAGTTAAAGATTTTCACAGGCCTATATGATGTTTCTAAAAACAGTATTCTACGAGATTGCTTCTATCAATATATAGTGCAATGTCTGTTTTTTAAACTATATGAAGTTATGAAGAGTGAAATGAGTAGAACCAAGAGAACACTATACACAGCAACAGAAATATTGTTTAAAGAATGTCTATGTGTAGGTCCACCTCCAGTGAAGGACCTAATAGAGAGAAATAAGTAAATATATGATGTCTTCTCCAGTGTGGGGGTGAGGGGAAGAGAGAGAGAGAGAGAGAGAGAGAGAGAGAGAGAGAGAGAGAGAGAGAGAGAGAGAGAGAGAGAGAGAGAGAGAGAGGGAGAGAGAGAGAGAGAGAGAGAGAGAGAGAGAGAGAGAGAGAGAGAGAGTTAGTTAACTCGGTAGTTCAAATAAAAAAATTAACTTAAAACACATACAAATATGCATTATATTATATTCATAGTATATATAATGCATATCAATGTACCATATATGTATACCATATATGTTTACTCTGTATGCATTATATATTATATGTGTATATTGCACTGTTATCTGTGATCTCATTGATATTCTTTTCATAAGTGAAGATCGCTATTCATCCATGCCTTCTCATACTGGGTGAATCTTTTTTTTTTTTAAATTAAATTTAAATTTGTTTGGAAATTTTATTTAATTAGATGATTTAGAATATTTTTTTCATGGTTCCAAGACTCATGTTCTTTCCCTTTCCTCCCTCACACCCCCTCCCATATTTGACACGCAATTCCACTGGGTTTAACATGTGTCATTAATCAAGATCTATTTCCATATTATTAATATTTTCACTAAGGTGATCTTTTAGAGTCTACACCCATACTGGGTGATTCTTGTCCAAGTTCTCTGAGAGATCTTTCATAGAGGAGATACTCTATGGGTTGGACATGTAAAAGGGAGAATATACATGCATGCAAAGGACATCATCTGTCAGTCAAAATGAACATTCCATTTTGGAATGTTACCGGGAAAAACAATTGGAGCTAAGCCAACAGCTGAACTAGTCTGGCTGCTGGTGTGGCTAATGGTGGTGAAGAAGCTAATTGTATCTCTGTGACTGATCTGGCTGATTAGAAGAAGAAAGAAGACAGACAGTTGTCCTCCTATCTCTTTGACTGACTCTGTGTCACAATAGTGAAAGAATTGTCATTTCCCCAATATCCTCCTAACCCTCATTTAAGGTTTCCCTATTCTCTATTTTTCCATTCTCTTGGCCTATCTTACCCAATAAACCCTTATTTGAGTTAAAGAAGAGAAAAGAGTATTTTCTCTAAAGCATCATAGTTCACACTGAGTGAAACTGAAGAAAAGGGGGAGGGGAAGCTGAAAGGCTTCTGAAGTGGGAGGAAAATGGACAGAGGGTAGGAAAAAAAAAACTTGATCCATTAATTATCTAGAATCAATCAATATACACCCTCAGGAATATCTATCTATTACAGAGGTCTTCTTCTAGATATTTTTAATTCTAATCCCAGTTTCAGTGATCCCTTCCACAGAGACTTTGGATACTAGCACTACTTCTTTAGGAAGAAACTTTGGGGGAATGGTATTTTAATTGCAATCTGGAGAGATTTAACTATTGTGGTTGGACAGAGAATAAGTCACTGAGAAAAACGTTAAGAGAATGTCATATGTGAGAGACTCAATGAATCAATTGTTGTCACTGAGAAAGACTCAAGGAAAAAAAATTTCGGGTAGAACCGAATTTATCACATATTGTGGAGAAAGTATTTTAACAATTTTTTGAAAGATTTTGACCTTTTGAGAGAGGTGAATAGTGGGACTCTAGTTCCAGAATTGAGGAAAAGTTAGCAAATGTTGTTGATGGTTAGAGATTATCTTTAGCTGAATATATGAGATTTTTATAGTGACCTAAAATATTAGTTATTAATAGTTATCTGAAATAAAATTGAACCGTTTAGTGCTCATTTTTCAAGTACGTTTAGTTTTTCTAGTAAGCGTGTGCAGTCAAATACTTATTCTTTGATGCATCATTAGTTATATGTTCCTTTAGAACCTACTCTCCTTGTATTCTCTGTCTACTTGGTTCTTCCTGTATTTCTCAAGTTGTATATATCAGTTCCTTTCTCTACCAATATTGACAGTCAGATTTCTATTTGCATCATAAATTTGGTTGATGATTCATCTTTGTTCTAGATAGCATTACTGAATTTAGCATTCATCCTTTCAGCTTTTAGGCTTCTCCACTTTTTACAAACATTCTTGATATAGGATTCCGTTTTTGCCCTTAGAGACCCAAAAAGTCAGAATCAGGTCCTCTAATATTTTCTATTAATTTATACATTTTGTATAGTTTAAATATCTGTAAGGCTTTTAATAAATCTCTATTGTGACTAGTACAAATCTTTAAATTCTTCCCTAGAAATCTTGAGATTCCTGAGAAGAGCCTTTAATATTTTTCTGTAGTGTAAAAAGTCTATATTCAGCTTCACCTTTCAGCTTTTCTACTTGCACAACAGGTTTTATAAAAATCTTCTAGTTTTTAAATTATCTCTTTTTCTTCAAAGGGTGGTTTAGAAAAAAAAAATTTCAGACCATCTTCTCCTATCATTGTACCTGGAATTTTTGAAGGTTCACTGAATTTTATTATTCACAAAATACTGATTAAGTAGTCTCCCTGTTTTATTCTTCTATGTCTTACTTTATACCTTTCCAATTGATTCAAAATAATTTTACATTATTCAGCTTTTGTTTCTAACTCAAATTGGCTATGCAATCCTAGGAAAGTTACTTAACTTCTCAGTTTTCTTGGTGACTTAAGACTAAATTATATAGAACTTGTTGGATTGAATTGTTGGAAGTTTCCTCACTTAGGACAACTCCAACTAGCCAATCTCTATCCCATTAATATACTTGTTCTTACACTCAGGTTCTATTGTACTTTTCCCTCCCTCACCCTTCCTTCCTTCCTTCCTTCCTTCCTTCCTTCCTTCCTTCCTTCCTTCCTTCCTTCCTTCCTTCCTTCCTTCCTTCCTTCCTCTCTCCCTTCCTCCCTCCCTCCCACCCTTCTTCCCTTTCTTTCATTTCTTTATTTGTTTCTTAATTTAACTTTTTTCATTTTATATATCTATCATTATATCCAAATCACTCATTTTGCAAATCAGGAAATTGAGGCTTAGAGAGCTAAAATGATTTATCCATGATCACTCCATTAGGATATGTCAGAAGAGGTTCTAAGTCAAAGCCTGCCTAATTCCAAGTCCAACTCAACCCATTATAACATGATACCTTTAATTCTTATACAATCAAGGAATATTCTAATATTTTCTTATAATCTGAATAAATTCAATTTTTTACCCTCTCATTAATTTGTGAATTAACTTTGATCACCCTTTTTAATTTATAAAATAAATCTATTTTCCCCTAAGACTTCTCCCCCCTCCCATCTCCCTCTCTCTCTCTCTCTCTCTCTCTCTCTCTCTCTTTCTCTCTCTCTCTCTCGCTCCCCCTCCCACTTTGTGACTCTTTTGTCCTATAAACTTAAATACATATAAATATTTTTGGCTACTCACATGTGGTCAGTATCCCTAAAATCTGCTAAACACATTTGATAGATAGCAGTGCAGCATTTAGAATAACTATCTTTTATATTTTGTTCTATTTCACAGAATGTGTTTCCTCACTGCCAATTTTTGCATGTAGATCATCAATGAAAATATGCTACAGCCTAGTTATCATGCATCATTTAATTTCTTTGAATTACTCACAATTTTGATTCTTCACTGATTACAGTGTTCTGAGATAGGTAATTATTAAGCATTACTCAAAGAGCCTAGCCATGTACTGAAATAAAACTTTATTAATCCAGGTACAATGAATTGAATTTTAAGATAATTCAGATACACATTTATATTTTATTGATGGAAAAGTTCAAAATAGGTAGCAACACTAATTTTATACTTGTGGCACAATATTGCATAATGTGAGCTTGAGAATTATAATCCTTCATTAACAATCTCTTTCCATATTTACTTATACTTAAAACTGATGAAACTACATTTATTTTAGAATATTTTAAGATTGGATGAATTATAAAAAAATACTTATTCCAAGTATACCATGCACTGTGCTAAACATTGAGGATATAAATATTAAGCAAGTAAGACAGTTCCTGTTCTCAAGGAGCTCACTCTCTAATACAGTAAAACAATTTCCAAAGGGGAGACAAAGTAGGAAATGGGGATGTGGACCAGGCATGTTTGCTCATGGTTTATGAATTACTGAGAAATGGTGTGGTGGTCTGTTTCGAGGTAAAACTAGGTGAAAACATGAATATTAGACTTTAGAGTCCTAGGAGCAGAATCTGAATTCCAGTGACAGGAGAAATAATTGAGACAGAATGTAGGCAGTGTGGTTTGGAAACTCCAATTCTTCCCTATTCCTTGTTCCCTTTCCTGATTTTCTTTATTTAAGAATTAATGAATTTTATAGCACTGTTTTACCTGGGCTACAATTTAGTGGTATGGAGTAGGAAAATACAATTATCCTTTCCCTTTTCGTACCCTAGAAGAAAAGGCAGCAAGTTACAGAGGACAGAGAGACAGTCTCAAAGTCAGGAAGATCTGGGTTCAAGACCTTCCTATGATATAGATTGGCTGCATATCCCTAAGTGAGTCACCTAACTTCTTATTGCCCCAAGTAAGCCCATAAGACTTTACTTAGAATCAGAAAGACCTGTGTTGTCTTGTCTGTGACTCTTATTGGCTATGAGATCCTGGGCAAGTCACTTGTCAGTGCTCTAGGCATCTCAGTATAAGTTGCAAAGAAGGTACCATCCTTCATTAGGAGAAGTAGCTCCTTACCTGGGAATTCTCTGTATCCTTGAAGTCACATATTTCTCGGTATATGAGGATCAGCACTGGATCTAAGATTTCATCAGGAAAGGAAATTTCTGGGCAAGCTCTAGCTTGTTCAGGTTGTACCATCTCTGCAATGAATTAGGTAGCTCAGGTTGTACCATCTCTGCAATGAATTATGTAGAACACAGATAGAGTAAATGTTGGGTCCACGGTTATATAGCCAGCATTAGTACTTGAACTCAGACTTTCTTGGAAACAAAGCTAACATCTTAGCTAGACCCAGTCATCCTCTCAAGCTATTTTCCTTTATTTCTCCTCTACTTCTGAGCCAAAATCTTAGAGAAAAGCTGTCTACAATGACAGCCTCTACTATTTTTGACTCAGTCTTCAAAACATTTAACCTGGCATCTGACCTCATAATTCAACAAACCCTGCTCTTTCTAATGTTGCCATTGTTTTCTTTATTACCAAATCTTATCATCTTTTCTTGGTTCTCATCCTACTCAATATTTTTTTTTTTGGTACATTTGATGCTGTTGACCAACCCCATCTCTCTCTATAGTTCTACTCTCTGAGTATTTGTAATATGACTTACCCTTATTTTTCCTGCTAACTGCTTAACTACTCTTTCTCAATATCCTTAACTTGTTCATTCAAATCATGCTCCTTAGCTGTGAATATTCCCCAAGATTCTATCATAGACTCCCTACTCTTCTCTTTCTATGTCTTCCCTTGGGGACCTCATCAGCTGCCATTGGTTTAATTATCATCTCTATGCTGATAATTCTCACTCTCCCATGTGCTTTCAAACTTGAATCACTCATTGTCTGTTGGGCATTCCAAACTGAATGTCCTGGAGACATTTCATCAAACTCAACATGTGCAAAACAGGATTCAATATCTTCCCCTTCTTCCCAACTCTCTCCCAAACTTTCTTATTTCCGTGGAAGGCATGGCCATTCTTTCAGTTCTCCAGGCTTGGAACCTTGACAGTTTCCTCTGCTCTTCACTCTCTCTCACTTTGTATCCATAATCAATAGCTAAATCCTTCTCTCCCCCACTTCCTTTAGGATAACCTCTCTTTTAATCCACTTTCTCTCTATTCTTGCAGTTCTTAACTTAGTTCAGGTCCTTATAACTTCTCACCTCTATAAATATAATGGCCTTCCAAGTGGTCTTTTTACCTCTTCAATCTTTCCACTTCAACCCATTCTTTGCCCTGCTGCTAAAGTGAATTTCCTTAAGTGTAGCTCTAGTCATGTACTCTCCTACTTTATGAACTCCAGCAGTTTTCTGTTGCCTCTAGAACAAAATCTAAACTCTGCTTTTAAAGCCCTTCACAACATGGCCCCAGCCTAACCTTCCAGATTCATCGTATGTTATTCCCCCTCCCCATATTCTGCAATCCATCTAGACTAGTCTGTTTCTTTTTTTCTGTTTCTCACATAATATAATCCATTGTTTATCTCTGCACTTTTGTGTTGGCTCTGTCCTGTGCCTAAAATTCAATCCCTTCCCATCTCACAGAATGGACTTTATGCTGCATGAATCTTACCTAGAACTTTTTATCAAAATTACCTTGTATTTAATTATTTGGTATTTATTTTTTATTATTGTTTTCATGGCTATTCTGTATATGTTTATATGTATATAAATATATACATTTAAGTATATATTTATTCACTTTAGTGTTTAGGTCTATAGGTATATATGTCTCTATCTCTAAAAAGTAAATTTCTTGTTAGTAGAAATTGTTTGATTCCTTGTACTTGTGTCCCTAGTGCCTAGCGCAGAGAGTACTACATAATAGGGGTCTAATAAAGTTACAAATATATATATATATATATATTTATATACATGTGCATCAAGAAAAATATGTGTACATATGCTAGAAAACTCAGTGAATAGAGTAAGGAGGACCTGAGTTTGAATCTGACCTTGGACACTTATTAATAGTGTGACTGTGAGCAAGTCATTTAACCTCTGTTTGCCTCAGTTTCTTTAACTATAAAATAGGGAAAACAACAACATATCTCCCAAAATTATTATGAGGATCAAAAGAGACAACATATGTAAAGTACACAGTACACAGTATCTGGTACATAAAAAGCACTAAATCTATACTTCACCTTCCTTCTCTTCTCTTCCCATGGATTTAACTTGAGAAAAACAATTATTTCCATAGTTTTATGCTATAGTCAAAAAAATTATCAAACTTTAATAACCAATTTATTATGGAAGTTTTCTTGGGGCCTCATGTGAAAGACCTTTTAACTATCAGCTTTTAAAAACACCAATATTATGCTTTTTCTGGCAATCAAGTCACTCAAAAAAATTCAGATTACTCAAAATATCTGCCCCATATTATCTGCTAAAACTTCGTATTTATTTTTGACATCTTGTACCATGTCAACGCTTTTCTATCATGTCATATTGTATTATGCCAGCTTACAGAGGGAAGAAGCCTAACGGGATGTGACACCATGCAAGTGACGCCGTGACATGTGTAATTTAAAAACTACACTGTTGTTGGAAGCAGGCACCTGCAATTAATTCAAATCTTGGAAATTCAAAATGAAATTGATGCACTCAACAAAAAAGGTCTGTGAACTACAGAATAAAGGAATTCTCTGCATTTTTATATATTGAAAGTGTGGCTTTTAGTAAATTTCATGTCCTGTCAATATTGTAATTATTAAGGTTCTGAGAGCAAAATACTACTTAAGGATATAATTGAGAATTTGTCCATTTTTACCCCCTAATATTTTGGAGATGGATCCCAAAACAACTGAAGTGGGAAATCATTAAAAGGAAGGTTGATCTCTATTTTGATATTTCAGTCACACACCTTACCTGCCCAGTATAAAATAAAGATGATAAAAATGTCCTTACCACTCACAGAACATCAGTGCACTATTGTTCTAGCAAAAAAAACAAATTAAAATTTTTTATCAGAAACAAAATCTCCAAAGAAGCACAGGGTACTTTAATCTAAAACTCAACTGTATCACAAATATCTGGATATTTTTATGGAAAAGGTATTCTTTCATTCTTAGCTATTTGATATCGGCCTCTAATTTTTATTTCACATTCATGTGTACACATACTATATAAGATTTTCAAAACAAATCTGAAAAAAGTATGGTGTAGAGTTTCATTACATATTTCAATTTTTTTTCTGGATTTATATACCTCTAAAAGACTTCAGTTCATTTTACTTTTGTGAATTATAAATTTATAAGACAATCTACAAAAACAAATGACAAAATAAATATATAAAATAAGATGCTAATAAAACCCTCAACATATTATAATAAAAGTTTGAATACAGTGTAAAATACAACTTTATTCTAAAAACTAAAAAAATCACATGCTTGGAAGAATACTTCTCTAATATTATTATAAGTACATAATTTGAATAAAAGCAACAATTAGCAGTATTTGCTAAGGAGAAACAGTGGGAGCATTCCCAACAAATACAGGGATGAAACAAGAATATCCACTACCCACAATTTGGAATGATCTTTGAAATGCTAGCTATATGAAGAACACACAGAGAAATTAAAAGCACAAATATGGAAAGGAAATTAGACTTATTTACAGATGATGTGTAAATCATTGAGGAAACTAAGATTATTTAGAATCTTTAATGAAAAGTAAGTTTGACTTGCCTTCTGGGAAGCACCACTTCTCAACACATTATGCAAGTGAGAAGATTTGTGAGTTCTGATGATGAAGTGCAATATGCAGAACCAAATGAACAATATACACAATGATTATAATAATGTAAATAAAAACAACTGGAAAAGGGATCAGAAACCACATTAAATAAAATAATCGCTTAATGGCCTTAGAAAAAAGGAGGTAGAACATTTTTTCTTTCTCTCATTGGTGGTGGTGTCCTTTAGATAACCTTGACTCTTTTTCTCTATTATGAGGTGAAATGTCTTTTAATGTAAAATCCAAAAGACTAAATTAATATAAGATTCCTTCAAAATTTCATTGTTCTTTTGGCAAAGAATAGATCAAAATTCATTTGTTGATTTAGCCTCACTATTTGTTAGAAAATAGCAAAATACTGTGTTTAAAAACCATTACATAGTCTCTGTATACTCAAGGCTTTTCAAAGAGTGTTATAACATATCCTGTCTGAAATTTTCCTTTTTATTACTCAAAATAAAAAAAAAATCATTCTGAATATTTAAGAGATTCTTACTTCCCTGCTTCTTTCCTTCTTTTCCTTTTCAGGACATTCTAGCACAAGGTTAGAAAAGAAGTACAAACTAAAATGTCTGATTCATACTGAGAGATATAATTACTTGATAGAAGCATACACTGAATTGGAATGGCCATGAAACTTATTGAGGGAATTCACAGCACAATTTCAATACCAATATCACAAATTACTTAAAAAAGCCTCAAACTGAATGCAATGAAACCTCAACAAGGATATATAATTTTTTAGCTATAAAATAAAGTGATTTCATCCTATGTAACCCTGCCAAGATTTGGCATCAATAATCTTGGTCCCTCTTCTTGCTTCTCAAAATGTTATAAAAATTCATGACTTTGAGTTTTGTATCACATATTTTCTACCACAGTTCTTATTCAGAATCAGTTTCTTTGATTCTTGTTAAGTTGCCTATATTAGTAATTTTCCCATATCTTGCAATTTATGAGAATTGTTTTGTTAGACAAGTGTTTCTCTTGTTCAAGCTGAATTGTTTCTCTCTACCAATATCAACTATTTGGATTATGAGCTCAATTGCAACACTACAATATACAGTATATAGTTTCCTTTTTTTTCCGCCTTGGAGTTTGGGAATCCGTGAAGATGCCAGTAACAGTAACTCTATTAAAATATACATGGTAAACAAAAAAAAATAAAGATAAACCCACAGTAACAAAAACAACACACCCACAACCCTCTTTGCCTTCAAAAAAAAAAGGAGAAAAAATAGTAATGACACTTCATTTCATTAAAGACTGTATAATATCACAGAATTTTATGACACTCATCTGAGTCTTTTCTTCTTGAGATTTCTGTAACTTTTTCTGATCTTTCTGATCTTTTTCTGATGGGCTTCTAATAACATTGTCCATGTGGCTTGGAAGCAACAGCAGGATGATAATTTATTCCCCAGTGCTACCTAGAAGCCCTGACATGGATCCAAGATTGGTGGCACCCTAATTTAAATAAAGACAAGAACCAGGATTGATCAGGTGGCATAGGGGTAGCACAATATGCTGTGAAGGGAGGATCCACTCCCTGATCAGGGCAGATCTGGTGTATTTCAAATGTAATTGGTCTCCAGGGAAAGTGTAAGTCACTCCTGTATACCCCTTTTCAGACCTTCTTAATGCTTTGCCAGCTGGAAGGAAAAGGGCCTTCATTGCTGGCCCTACAAAAGAAAAGGGGTATGCGGGAGAGAGGGACTGAAATTCTAAAAAGGAAAGTTGACAGCTGGAAAAATGAAAAGATAGACAATAATATAGTACATATGAAAGCATGAAGTCTACCATTAAAAAAAATGTAGCTGGATGGTCAGTAAGACAATTAGATCCTGTTCCCTAATTAAAAACACTAATTATATAAAGTTAAAGGGAATTAGCACAGGAACCTTGTTTTTGGCCAAGTCCACATCAAAATAGTATAAAATCAAAGCATGAATTTAATCTTCTGTGGCTTTGAAGAAATCATCGTTTCTGAAGTTTGGAACATCTGCCCAAGGCCCTGCAAAGTATTACAAGACACACAGGATGTTCAGAGCTTAGCAGTTGAACTTTAGAGAAAAAAACAAAAACATATCCTTCTCTTTTAAACTCCCTTTTCTCCCATCTGACCTGTGTGACTTATCGAACTATTTCATTCTATCAAAGATTCTATTTTTCCAAGTTCTCACTTCCCTTCTACTTGTTCATGTTTGTTAAAATACAAGAATTTCTTTAAATACTTAGTTGAATGTTGAAAACTATTATTTTATTCATCTTCAATGAGTACTTTATGCTCCTCCTTCTGAGCTCCTTAAATTTGATGTATAGTTCTGGATCCTTTATAGAATTTCAAATTCTAATGTCAAATGAAGAGTTTTACTTGAGTGAAAAAAATGTGAAGAATTAGATTTGGTAGAGATTTTTGATGTTCACAACTGGCCATCTGTAAAAAATAGACTCGAATACAGGACTACAATCCCCATGAGCCTTTGCTCCACTTCCCCAGAATGCCTTGTAATCTCACCTGGGCCGAGATCGAGAAGGTATTTAAGGTGATTCAAAGGCTTTTTTGAAGGCTCTCTCTTGGGTCTTGGACTTCCGTTTGGGGCAGATGTGGCTTTTTTTCATAATGTAGGTGAGGTTGTGTCTAGGCCACTCTATGGACTGGACACGTGTTTCTTATCCTGTATTTTCTTTAATCCTTAATCTTCAATAAACCTCTAAAAAAATATAATACTCCTTGCAGAGAGAAACTAATTTCTACCTGCCTCAGTCTCCCTGTCTCCCCTAAATTTTAATCTTTACACATCTGTAGATAAAACATTGCAGCTTTTTTTTTTTTTTACTGGAATCAGCTCATTCCTTTACACACCATGAAACTGAATGAGAAAAGTTCCTTTACAGTAATGTAAAAAAATATCACAACTACTTTCCTTTCAACAATAGACATATTCCTGGAAAGTTGTATACATTTTGGCTTTTGTAAGTGAATCCTATTCTCCCATTGCTTCCCATCCCAACTTCAGAGATCATTTCTGGTGGAAAAGCTAGGGAAGAAGTGAACACACTACTTTAGAGTTTGTAATCAGTATTGAAGTAAATGAATATTTGCCACAGGCAAGTGACCTGTGATCCAGTAGATTTCTCCAAGTGATCCATCATATAGCAATCCTTGATGATATGAAAAGATTGCTGTTTTTATAGGGAAAACCATTGATAGGGGAAGGAGCACTATATCTGCATTGTCTAAAAACGCAAGGAGACAATGGAGAACTGAGATGAATTGTAACAATGCCTATTTAGTAATGGGGGAAATTGTTTGATTTTCCTATGTTTAATCAGATTCCAATTTAATTCTGAACTTCTCAGGAGAATAAAACAATAGTTTCATAAACTGCTGCCAGTTTATACTTTTGTTAATGTGTAGTTAAGGATAGAAAATAGAATCATGATTTTATTGGTTTGGAGAGCTTCCACACAAGAGAACTTCCTCCACCAATTTGATTCTTCTTCCCAATTTATAGTCTTATGGATATTCTACTGGAAAAAACCTCCATGAACTGATGCAGAGTGAAATGAGCAGAACCAGGAGAACATTGTACACAGAAAGTGAAACATTGTGGAATAATCAAATGTAATGGACTTTGCTAGTAGTGGCAATGAAATGATCCAGGACAATTCTGAGAGGCTTATGAGAAAGAATGCTATCCACAACTAGAGATAGAAATATGGGAATAGAAATGCAGAAGAAAAATACATGACTTATCACTTGTTTATATGGGGACATGATTTGGAGTTTTGGTTTCAAAAGACTGCTCTAATGCAAAAATGAATAATATGGAAATAAGTATCAAGTTATAACATCCATATAACCCAGTGGAATTGCTTGTCAGCTCCAGGAGGAGGGCGTAGAAGAGGGGAGGGAAACATGTTTTGTGTAATCATGGACAAATATTTTTAAATAAAAGAAATGTTCTAGAGAATTAAGAGCTCCTATGAGTTATTTAGGGTCACATAGACAGCATCTATCAGAGGCTGAATGTGAACCCAAGCCTTTTTGACTTCGAAGGCAGATATCTATTCACTATGGCCATTGTCTCTATAATCACTGGATAAAACAAAACAAAACAAAACATAAAAATGTTAGTAAATCTTGTTTTAAGTCTTTCTGTTGATGGACAATTTAGAATATTCTTTTGTGTATGGAAACAAATACCTGTTCCATACCTGATTTACAATGTACATTGATATATTTCTATTCCCTCCTTTGAAACACCCTAGACAGAAGTCAGAATTTAAACATCAAGTAATTTTTCCTTGAGGTTCTAGGAGAAAAGAATCTGACCTAATTTAGTCAGGTTCCCTAAGTACTGAAACTTCTCTAGAAATATGATGTAGCACAGTGGCCTGTTTAGTGGAGAGGGAGATAGTTTAGTGCCACCAGATATAATTCAAGTATAAAATTCTCTCTTTTTTTCCCACCCTCCTGTTCCTCCTCTTTCTTCCTTCCTTCCTTCCTTTCTTTCTTTCTTTCTTTCTTTCTTTCTTTCTTTCTTTCTTTCTTTCTTTCTTTCTTTCTTTCTTTCTTTCTTTCTTTCTTTCTTTCTTTCTTTCTTTCTTTCTTTCTTTCTTTCTTTCTTTCTTTCTTTCTTTCTTTCTTTCTTTCTTTCTTTCTTTCTTTCTTTCTTTCTTTCTTTCTTTCTTTCTTTCTTTCTCTCCTCTTCCTATCTTCTCTCTCCTCCCCTCCTCTACACACACACACACACACACACACACACATATTTATTGTGGCAAATAATAAACTCCAAGGGAAGAAACTCCCTTTATTAATTTTTATTGTCATTTACTTTGCAATTTATTATCTTAAACAATTGCCTGAGGGGATGGGGGCTTGGAGAAATTAAGTGACTTACCTAAGGTTATATGACTAGACTATTTCAAAGGTAGACTTTGAACCACCCTTCCTAACTGAAACCAACTCTCTCTATCCATTATTCTATGCTATCAATATAAGAAAATATATAATCAAGTGATAGGTGCTAAATTATGTGCTATAGATGAGAAAATCAGCTTGTTTTTAGGACTTTTCCTCTTTTGGTAAAAATCCTTCAAGAATAATAATCAACTCCATTTTCTATTTTGAAAATTTGCCCATGCCCCAAATACATACTTATTCCAATCCAGATGACAAAAGATAATTCTCCCATTTATAAGCTTTCAAAAGTCACCTCCCTGAATAGCTGAAACTACCCCAAAGTTACTGTCTAACCTTATTGAACACGGTGCATCAATTAGGCAGCTTTCATGTCTCCCACCTATAGTGTTCATGGGTTGAAGGAGACCAGTAAAATACTTAATAATAATTACAAGCCTCCTTACAGCAGGGCTGAAGCAATATGTAACATTGTCTTTCTATCTGGAAGTAGCTGAACACCATATGACTACTCAAATTGCCTTTTCCTTCCCTCCTTGCTTTTTTACTTTTTTGTGTGCAAGACAAATGATTCCAGTCCTCTTGCTGAGAAAGCATGTAGTGAGTTGTAAAGCTGTAAGTCCAGCAATGCAGGCAATGCTCCAACCTTAATTTGCTAAATGTAGGCAGGAGATCATTTATTCCCCTCGAGTTGCACTTATGAAAGAAGTCTCATAAAAACTCCTTCCAGAATTGGAATATACTAAGCTTCCAGTAGAAGAATTACTGGATTTTCCACATATTTCAAATGCTAAGAGGACAGTATGAAATTGAAGAAAAAATACTCATTACTACAATTTTAATATCCTTGGAGAGGATGGGGTCTCCATTTGCCTCCAAACTCATTCAATCTACCTCTGCCTCCTCTCTTATTGACCTTGCTCTCTGCTGAGGAAAGGGGCCTGTGAAATAGAGTTGTGGTTCCAGCTGGTCATTCCCATGACACCGGCATTCCTATTGGAAACCATTTCTGGATCAGTGATATTTAAGAAATGCCTACCTCTGAGGAGAATGGGGCTTCCTTAACCAAAAAAGGTAGAATCTGGTATCAGGGAATGTCATACAGAGGTGTCTACTATGTAGAGTAGAAGACCTGGAGTCAGGGAGACCTGAGCTCAATTCTGCCTTAGACAACTAATAATTGTGCAATGGTGGGCAAATCACTACACCTGTTTGCCTCAATATCCTCATCTATAACATTGGGATAATAATAGCATATACATCAAAGGGTTGCTGGGGATTGAATGAGATGACATTTGTAAAGTGCTTTGTAAATACTCAAACTCTCTATAAATGTTAGCTATCACTACTATTACTATTGGTTTGACTAAAATTAACCCCACTAATAATAGTTCACAGTTGAGTCAACAAATCAAATTCATAAATAATTTTTTTTTATCTTGTATGCTGAGCACTGTGTTAGGAACCAGGGGAGACATAAGGCTATAGAAGAGGCATGGTTTCCACCCTCAAGGGGTTTACAGTCCAGGAGGGAGAAGAGAAACTAATACAGAGAGCTTCAATACACAATATTATCAGATACTTGCATTTGGGAATTACAAAGAAAGCCTTACTTGTAATATATAAGTGGAGATGTCCTGTAGAAGGAGTTGGTGATCTTGAACTCTGAAGAAAGGAAGGTTAAATATATTTCTAGTCTTGGTGTTATCTTCATCTTTCCCCTCACTGTCCCCTCTTTCATCTGATGCATCACCAAAACCAGTAGATTTTAAATCTACATACTATCTCCCATTAATTAATTATACATAACATTAATTGATAATACAATTACAGTAGCCACTTTAGAATTCTCCCTTTTCCCATTTTTTGATGTATCTGATGCATCCTTCATCTTGTATGTATACATGTTGTTCTCCTTTTTTTTCCTAAAGAAGACCAATAACTTCATAAGGGTAGTGTATACTTATGTGCTGATCTCTTTTAAGATCCAGAAGATCAGTTTTGTCTGTGGGACAGGATATCTCCACTTACCACCAACTCAGTGTCTGTGTGTGTATTTGTATAAGTATATATAATATAAATTATGTATATATATATATTCCAAAAGACTTTGACTAAAATTATAGAAATTTATATGGTAAATTTTAAATAAAAATTATATATATACACACACATATTGGAGTTTTGATGAGAATATTAGAAGAGAACAGCCAGGTTTCCATAAATGATATTTTATTTGGTATCATAATGGTACTAAAAGTCAGTCATTAGGTGAATTGACAATCATTTGTTAAATTCATACAAAGTTCCTGGCACTGTGTTAAGTGAAATGCAAATACAGACAGGAAGATAGTCCTTGCCCTCAAGGAGTTTGTGGGGAAAGACAACACATAAAAGAAAAATTTAAAGGGTGGGAGGGACTAGTAAAGAGAAGGGCCAGTTTGGGAACCCTCCTTAAATGGAGATTCTGGGAGAATCCATTCAATCAGAGACAGATTGGCCACAGGGCTGGGGGGTATTTCCAATGTAGAGTACTTTCAGTGTGTGAAATCTGAGGCTGGAATGAGCTTCCAGGATGAAGAGGTTTCTGGGGTATAATAGAAAAAGTTGTGTAGCCTGGAGAGGAATGAAAGATGAAGAGAATACTATATGTTTTTGTTTTTTTTTTTAACTACAAAAATAGTTGATTAGACAAAGCAAAATAACTCCTTAAAACATCTCTATCACTAATGTGACTCCAATGTATATAGCTTTACACATGACTCCTTAAAAGATAAGACAGTATTCACAAGCTTGACTTACAACCCTTTTAGCATCAATATATACTGGGTTTTGGAGGCGCCTCTTCTCTAATGCTACTGATTCAAGTCTCCACGGGTTTCATTTCGTCCCCCAGCACTGTTAAGTGGCAGTGACTAACATTGAATTCCACTTAAACATTTAATTCAATCCTTTTTTCAAAGGGATATTTGTTTAAGAAGATATGAAAGTGGGAAGTAGAATACTCTACCCGATTTTGCTTTGGTTTCTGAGGACTTAACTTAGCTCAGGACCTGCATAACATAGGCTCCATCAAATTCATGTCCAAATGGGAGGTGGCTCTCTAATGAGTTCTACTGCAGAGCGGTGCTGAAGGTCACTTTCTTGATTCTTAGGAGAGTGATGCTAAGCTCACAGGAAAATTCATCTGGAAGTCTGACTCTTGCATGCCTGGAGGCTATTTCTCCAGACCTTTTGAAACTCCCAAGGTCAGAACCTCCAAATCAATCTCTTCCACCTAGAAAGTATGAAAAAGTAGAGTGAAGATTGAGGTCTGTCTGTTTCAGAGGATCGTGTATTAGCCTTTGTAGGGAAAGTCCAAGACTTTCTCCATGACAATTTTGTCTATAACAGGACTCCAACACAAGATTCAAGCTAATAGTAGAGAACACAAAGAGAAAAAAAAGTCAATGTTCTGTTTGTTAGTTCTTTTGGAATAACTCCAAATTCAAAGAATGTGCTCACTTAGTGATAAGCTGGTCTGGATCAGTTATAGAATATTTCCTTAAATTTGGGTCCTTTCGAAGGTTCTTCATCATATCATAGGCTCCAATGTGTAGCCATCCTCACCTCTCCACGTTGGGAGATTCCTTCCTTCGGCAATGTTTCTGTGCATGTGCTATCCCTATGTCATCCATATTAAGAGAGATCGAGAAATAAGGACAGAGAGGGGCAGGGACAAAGTCTGAGAGCAATTGAAACATTTACATCCTGAGGGTATAGATTCTGGAGCAAGCATGGATTCCTAGTATTCTTCTGAAAGTAAATGCAGAATTGAACTGTGTCAAAGAAGGGAGTTATCAAGGAGGGTCCTGGAGTCAAAAGAATGTTTAAGAAGAGAAGAAATGAGTTGAAAGAACTACTTCTAAGAGACTGACTCTTTATCCACTTCCTTTCCTAGTGCCTTTTTATTCACAGACACTATAATGTAACATACCATTTTGTGATTCAAACATTTATAATAAATTGAATTTTACTTCAACTACAAAGAAGCCAGAGATTACTTAGCAGATAGATAATTTGACACAGAGCAGTTGTGTTGAAACTCAGAACTTTTTATCTAAAATAAACTCTCGAAAGCTGAGGAGGAAGGAACCCTGAGAATATTAGGGGTCATTATGTCACTCCACCTCCTCCAGTCTAAAAACCAAATAATGATCAAACAGGCTTTTACAAATTGGTAACATAGATGATATAATAAATACTAACGTGCCACCTCCTAAATTAGGACTACTCTGATCCTATCAGTTGCTAGTTCCCTTTCCCCACCCCAGAAATTTGAAAACAAAAATGTGATTTTGTGTGTATGGGATATTTTTTAGTGGCCTAAAACTCCTCCCCCTATATAATGTAAAGTCCTTCACATTATCAATGTCTGTTGCCCTGTTCTCTTTGCAGCCCCAATATAAAGAGTGCCTGGCAATTAGCAGACACAACAAATGCTTATTGATTCAATGAATAATAATAGCTAACATTTATATAGTGCTTACTAAGTGTCAGGCATTGTGCTAAGTACTTTACAATATCTTATTTGATCCTCACAACAACCCTTTGAGGTAGGTAGTACTATTATTCTCATTTTACAGATGAAGAAACTGAGGTAGAGATGAAGTGACTTCCCCAGTGTCACACTGCTACAAAGTGCCTCAAATAAAATCTAAGGTCTTCTGGTTTTCAGACCATGAGTTCTATCTATTGTATCAGCTAGTTGCTCCTAAATGAGGCAAATAAAGGAGTATATACATAAACAAAAATAGATGAATTCTATAGGTTGCCTATCAGATTGTATGTTTTTGAAGATTAGCAGTCTTTCTTAACATATGATCAATTGCATTTTTATGTAATGTTATTCATTGTTTACCGTGAACATTGCTTCATGATTTTTTTCTAGAAGAATGTATTTATGGTATTATTATGATATTATGATATATAGATATTAGGCTTCTGCATAATCCATAAATCTTTGGACTCATACTTTCCTTATTCCTGAACCACATTTCCCAACATATTTTTTCATCTCTGTTCCCTATTCACATTTTTGCACTAAAGTCACTGAATATACCAGTATATGTTGATTTAATTTGGGCATCTTATCAGTTCTTCCTAGAAGTTCTTTAAAAGTTCATATTTTATAAGAGATGATAATGTACAAAGTATAGTTATTTTCATGGCAGTTTCTTAGCAAATATCTTATGATCAAATGTCTTATGAAGTGATGTTTTTGTTACTTTTGGACATATGTCAGAGCCAACCTCACCAGTTTCTTTATTTGTCTCATTCATTCATTCATTCATTCATTCATCAAGCCTTTCTTTATCAAGTACCTTCTATATGTCAGGCTCTGTTTTAGATGTCAGGATTACAAAGAAGGAAACAGGGGGCATTGGAGGTTCAAGAGCAAAGTTTCAGTGCACTAAAATCTCCAGATCTTTGTGGTTTAGAAAGCTTACCTTCATTATGTGCTTTTGGAAGTAATTTTTGAACCCAGATTTTGAACCTTATAGTCATCACTCTCAAATTTCATCTTATTAAGTTCAAGCCATCATTCTAATGTCAACAGTTCTTGAGTCCTAACTCTGTCATCCTAAGTGTTAGTTATGCTTTCCAAACTCATGTCATTTACAAACATGAAAAATAGATTTTGTGTTCTTTCATTATTTTTGCTCTTAATTTGAACAGTACAAGACTAGGGACAGATTTCTGGGATATTCCTCTAGAAGCCTTTCTCTTTGTTGCTGATATTGACTTATTAATGTAGAGCAGACACATTGGGTCAAGTAATTCAACCAACTCACGATCTCCTTAACTGTAATATAATCCATTTCATATGTTTTTATCTTATCCATGAAGGAAGAGGGCATAAATTTTTAAATGGTTTGATAAAGTAAAATATAGATATACCCTTTCTTTAACATTCTCATGATCTATTGTTCTAATAACCTTGTCCAAAAAAGGGGGAAAAAAGGAGATGAGCTAAACTTAGTATGACTTATTCTTAGAAAGCTATATTGACCCTTTCTAAAAGCTCACTGATGATCCTTACGACATATTCTATAATTTTCCAGGGATTAAAGTCAAACTTAATGAGCTTTAGTTTGTAGACTCTAACCTATTTCCTTTTTTTTTTTTGACAATTGGGTCAATAATTGACTTTATAATCCTGTGGCTCCTCTCCTATAGTTAATGATCACTGATAGTATCTCTGTGAGCCTCAGATCACAACGCTGGATAAAACATGGCCTTGGTTTACCCAAGAAGCATGTCCAGTGACTCTTTTACCAGAAGGGAGCATCACCATCAGCCTTTCCCATTAGGAAAAGACAATACTTCCTCAAGAATGCCAACACATTGTATATTCTGTAGAAGCCTATGCCTAAGGGGTTTGCTCAGGAATGCAGGTTTTCCAGGTCTCTTCATCTGAACTCATTGAAAGACAACTCTGTATTTACTTATTTTATTATCTCCTCACTATATTTCAGTTTGTTGTCATTCTTTTTGTTCTATCTTTTCCAGTCCAAATGGTCTCCTGAGCAGATAAAAAGGGAGTAAGAGAAGAGATTGATATTTTTGCCTTTTTTCTGTTGCCAGTTGGCATTGCTACTCTTTTTTCTCTGATATTGTATTTTTCCATGGATAGATAAGAAAAAAACAAACAGTAGCCCCCCCCTCTTCATTTTTCTTGACCTTAGCATTTATGACAAACCTCAGCACAGTGTGAGTTTTATTAGTCCTGATACTATACTGTTTTTGTATTAATCTTCTGCTGCCTTTCCATGATACATATATAATATATATGCATGTATGTATGAGTTAGTTGATTAACTTCCTATGCATCTACCTCTTTCAATAGCTTGTCCCTTTATCATTAGATTTATCTCTGATTATGTCATTACATAGGACCATGGCAAAGGAGCTTCAATTGTTGGGATGGCAGGTCTAGATCTCCCTCTTCCCTTTTTAAAAGTTTTATGAGACCGGAAACAATTGTTGATTTTAGATACTTGGGAAATAAAAAATGAAAAAACTAGCCATTTGTCTATAAAAGAGGAATGTGAAATAAGTCATTTAAATGAACCACTTTACATTAAAAATGCATCTATCAACTTTGTTGTAAGTATTACTTGATTATAGCCATACATACAGTGTATCCACAAAATACAATATGACTGAAGCAATGTGACTGACTTCTCAGGCCACCTTGATAAGATGTTCTTGTTACTTTATTGTGCCATGTATGTGACTTGGACTATTTGTAGAAAACATCACTGTTGAGTAAAGAATACATAGTGGATGGTGCTCCTGCTCTTGGCTGTAGAGTATGGCAACATCTGCAACATATCAGCAGTTTTGTCAATATACAAATTATCTGTTGGAACCAGTGGAATTTTTCTTAAAAGGCTCCCAGTGAAATACCATGACAAATAGGCACACTCTAACTTCAGCCTACTCACTAAATGTTTTATTCTTGGCATTTATAAATGCTCATTAAAGTTGTGCATTCTTGAGAAAATTCCGGTTTTGAAAGATAATTTATAATCTTTATCATTCCTTCCTTTGGGTACATTAACCTTTGCTCCTGACCAGCTGAAATAAAGTATTCCAAAGAAAAATGTCAAAAAATATTTAGGTCCAAACAAGTATTTCTTTAAATGGGAATTATTTGAAAAGTGGAGATCCCCATTTACGAAGTCCATGAATTTAAAGTATCTAGTAATAACAGGTCTGCCTTTCTTACTCCAAGTCGGGAGCTCCTTTGGAAATGGTATCCTGCCAAATTGCCACTGCAATCATACTGTGCACCCTCATGCCCATGTCAAAGCACCAGCCCAACAGGGATGGGCAACAGTGTAATTTGGGAGAGCTGCCTGCCCCATCTTCCTCCACTCTTCCTGAATCACCATTAGTTATTCAGTGTGTCAACTGCTCCATTTTGGGGAATGTGAAAAGAAGGGGGCTTCGAGGTCCTAATAATTACAATGTACTTCCCTTCACTTAACACCCAGGCTTCATTCCCTTTCTACTGATCCATGTCTGAAGACAATGGGAACTGTTCCCATGTCAGTGTTGTGCATAAAGAGGGCTTGTCTTTTTTTCAGTGCAACTTTTAGTTAAAGCAAGATTCCATTTACCTCTGTGATTTACAACCTGTGATATTTACACAAGATGTAGCATTTTAACCATCACCCTTCTACAAATTACCCAGAATGGTGGGCTAAAATAAGACTCAATCATTATTCCTCTTGACTAAGTCACACTATTTCCTTTTTTTTTGTTCATTTCTTAGTATTTGAAAAGAAGGAAGGAATATAGTATGAGTGAGTGAGTGTATGTATGTGTACATCTGTTTGTGTGTGTGTTGAAGTGGAATGGTTTTTAGGTCAGATAACTGTGGGTGACAATTTAGATTGGGGTTTCTTACCTTTTTACATTTTTTTGTATGGACCTCCCTGGTAGCCCAGCCAAGTGAAGGGACCCCTCTAGACTTTAAAAAATGTATAGAATTACATAAAGTTACAAAGGAAACCAATAATATTCAAATACAGTTATCAAACTAGCTTTTAAAAGCCAAATTCAAGGGCCCATCTTAAGAACTTCTGAAAACTCCTGAATTCTAAACAAAAGTTTATATTGTTTTGGAGTAGGAGAACTATACAAGGTAGACTTGGAGTTACAACTTTTCTTTATTTAAAGCAGTTGGTTATTTAATCTGGTAACAATTAAGTGCTCTGTAAACAGAATTGAATAGAAATCCTCTTTTTCCAATCTTCCTCTTCATCCATCTGTCCATCCATCCATCTATCCATCGCCCAGCCAGTAGGAGGTGAAGGGACCACTTGAAATGCATATGCCTTCCTTGAACTTGGTATTCAGGTAAATGGGTGTTTATTGTTTATACAATGAGTGAGCATAATATGAGAAGAGAAATAATTAAATAATTGTGAGCCCTGGTTCATATGAAAAAGTTGTGATAAAAGGAATATGGTCCACAGAGGTCCTGATGCCGTGTTCTAAAAATGACTCGCCTTAAGGCAGTGATCCTCACTGTGAAGCTAGTGAACTGCATGCAACTCTTAACAAGTGGTTTGTGGCTCATTACGGAGTGATTTACTACATGGTACCCTGTGTGTGCTTCTAGGTTCCCCTTATAAAGTGGCTTCAAATAAAATCTGTTGGCTGTTCCCTCTGTGTCTTCAGCCAGGGAATGGGGCTGTTCTAGTCACAAAGATGGAGCACCTAGGACCCCAAGGCAATGCCTTAATTTACCCTGGTAATAATGAGGGATGAAGGCAGGCACACACCATCCCTGTAAGTGGTTAAAAAGAGTTGTAAATGTAAACATTTTACACAGGCAGTAATGGAAGAGGGAACTGAGCTACTGAAGTAATGGGGGTCAGCAGGCTTATGTTGTTAGAGGGTCCCCTCAGAGGAATGATGAATCTTAAAATACATGTAACTTTATCACATTGTTCCAAAGATCAGGAGAGAGGGAAATGGAGTGTGTGTTCTCATGGAACACGGAGAGGAAAAAACAGCCAAGCACAAACTGGCTCTCAAGTGAGAAGGCTTCTGTTTTCTCATATTTTTCTTGAAGCAGGAAATTACCCTTTCAAGTTATTTCTAAAAGTTGCCTGTATATGGATGGCAAATAAGGTTTAGATCCTCCTCCTTATGTTGCTTTTTTTTTTCTGAGTGGAAAAATGATTAGTTTAATCTCAGAGGCACTGGTAGCATTGATTGTACATTTTTGACATCCCCTCTGATCTCACTATTGGACCTCTAGCACATCTTCTTCAAAAGATACCTCATTTTCATTTTCAATCAGCCTCTCAACACGATTTTTCACATAGGCTTCCTTCACACCGCTAATTTCACTTTAGAGCCGGCATCCTATCACACATCCCTGGGCTTGCTGTGCTAACACGTTTTAACATGATTAGCCTTGATTAACATAAGAAAGACAAAGCTACTGGAACCATACACCTCTTAATTTGCCAAAGCTCCAAAGTGGGACCTTAGCCCTTGAAATTGGACAGAATGACCCAGTAGAGACACAGAATACATGAATAGGAAAACTGGGCACTTTCTCTTCAAATGGAAAGCCTGTCTATGTAATTGTTCTGTGTGTATATGTACTTACCTTGTGTTACAGGTCAAACCCTGACACAACAAATGCCATTACATTGAAACTGAGTGATAAAAACATTTTTTCCCCAGACTTCAGGCAATGGCTCATTTATTTTGAGCTATGATCAATACAACAATACAATAAAACTGTGGTGAAATAAAAGGATTTGGATGTCCCTTTATAGTCCTAACAGGATTTAATCTCTGCTGTAATCTTAGTAATAACATCTTGTCAACTCCATGTTTATTTGTTCATAAATTTTTCCATCTGCCCATTCATCCATTTATTTATCCAACAAATACTTATGAAGAATCAAATACTGGAGCAACGCATGTGAAAACTACAAAGAATTAAAACAAATACACACACTGGCCCCTGTCCTCGGTGATTTCATCATATAGTGATTTCAAAACCATATGATTATTTTTAATACTTCACTTCCCATTGAATTACCCATGGTGAAAAAATTCATCACCAAGTGGCCAGCCTACTGCTGATGAGCCTTGTTTAAGCCCCTGAGATCATCTCCATTCCGGAATGAGGCATCAGAGTAAGGTCTTGTGTAGGATGTATGGAGATCTGAATTACTGGAGGGAGTTATCACAAACCGAAGTCACAAGGACACTGGTGTGAGCATTCATGAAAACTTGAGTATGAAAAATTACAGTAAAAAAATTAATTAATTTATTTTTAAGGCAGTGATTGTTTCACAGACTAAAACCAAGGAAAAGATCTTGCTTTTGGCCCATTTTATCAAGTTAAAACTGCAGATGTCTTAGAATGCTAGAGATAAATGAAACTTTGGAAAAACAACATGCTTATTTTCAGCTTAAGAAACGGGCCTGGAAAGGTTAAAGTGATTTGCCCAAGATCACAAGGTAGTTGGTAACTGAAGTGACAAATCTTTTAATTCTCAGTCTATTGCTTTTTCCAGCATATCACATTATCTCCCATCTCTTACTTTTTGGGGATGGGGGAAGTTAATGCTTCCTTCACAGTTTTCTGTTGTAACACAACTTGACAATCTTCTTTGACTTCACTACTAATTTTTTAATACTTCCTCCTAATCTCTTAGTTCATGGTTTCCAAAACCAGACTTGACTTTTCTTCGAATCTCCCCACCACCACCCCCTAGTTAAATCTTGTGAGTTTCAAAGATTAGGTTTAGTTCAATTGAAATGTAGTGGTTATTCAAACCCTTGAGTTTTGCCAAATGGTCTGGAATAAGCTTCCTCACAAGGTTCCTGATGATTCCTGACTTTAGCCAGTCTGGGCATATATCCAAAACTGATTCCTCTTTCTTAGTGTGTGTTTTAAGTTCATACTTTAAACTCTAAATAAAAAAGGAGAAATCTCCCAAAATAAAAACTTTAAGTTTTAAAATAGCTATGCATTAAATCCTGCAGTAAGTTCAGTTTGGTATTTCAACAGAGGCTTGGCATTAAAGAGGAAAAAATCACATAGAACATCAGAAACTTATTTAGAAGACCTGATAGAGGCAATATAGTCGAAAAAACATTGACTCTTTAAAGATGCAGAGAAGGTGGGTTCAGATCCCAGCTCTTTTGTTCATTTCCTGTATGACCTTGAGGAAGTTACTTAAAAATTTTCAGCCTAAATTTTCTCCTCTGTGAAATGGGACTAGGTTCTTCCTGCCTTTAGAACTGTGGTGTTATGTAACATCATGACTTTTCTCTATTGATATTTATTTGAAAGTAGTGATCATCAAAACAATATAGTACTGGCTAAGAGAAAGAAGGGGAGATCAATGAAATAGACTAGGGGTAAATAACCTCACCAAACTAGTGCTTGATAAACCCAAAGATCCCAGCTTTTGGAATAAGAACTCACTATCTACTGATATTTATTATTCATTGGTACTTGATCACCAGTGAATGAACTGACTTCTAATTTTGTGTAGTGATAAAAATGAAGGAGGAAGCAAGAGATGAGATAAGGGAAAAGTTACAATTTTGGGAATTTTTCTTCCCTGGGAATGCAGCTTCCACCACTCATCTTGGCATAGTTTCATCCCAATTTTTAGCTATCCAAAAGCATGAAAAAAAAACAGGAACAAATACTTCTTTCTTGTGCCTCCACTGCAAAATTCAGGCACAAATAAAAGAAAGATGAGGCAAAATTGTTAATGCAAAGTGCCAAATAGAAAACTCTTTTGTAAATGTTAGAGAGGACTTGGAGCTTCATGGCTCACAAATTTGGAGGGGCACTAGTATGAGGGATAAATTGCCACGTGTAGTCTGTTAGAATTTTTTACATCTATTAGAAGAAATATGTAGATTACAAAAGTAGTTCTTATTCAGATCTGCAGAGTTCTGCTTATACAGACACTTAATAGATAAGACCAGTCACACGGGTTCTCATATTGGCAAGCTTAGTTATCAGTTACTTTGCAATGCAGTATGAAGTCATTGGATTTATCACAGTAATATTCTTCTTTATTTTATACAGAGCATGCAGGTCTCATTATGTCTGTGTTGATGGCTTTGTCATGTCTGCTGATGACCCGAATTCTTTTTGCTGTATCTTGGACTTTTGTGGCTTTAGTGACTGTAATAATTAGAGATGGAACAGAGCATCAGATGCCATAAAGCATGGGTCCACGATGAATTAACAGTTTGCCTAATAAAGGACCAAAAGGTTGTCTGAATTGATCAATAGCATTTCTTAGAACTCTGAAAGTAATGTTAGTAAGGGCTCTCCTTGGTTCTATAAATTACAAGAGTGAATCCATTCTGCTCATCTTCACCCTCTAATTTGGAATGGAAAAACCTCTTGTGCATAAACTGCCTTTCCTGAATCTAACAAAATTAATCCAGAAGAGACGTGGGAATGCGTAGCAGCTTTTTTCAAGTTTTGTTGTTAATTAAAAAAACAATTATCAAGGATTTCTAATTACTTTATAAGTACTGTATAGCCAGTACCTGCTCCTCAGCAAATTAGTAAGATAATGCTTGAAACATCTTATTAAACAGAATTACTCCTTCTCCTCCTCCAGATTCACACATCTACTTAATAGTCTTCTCTTCTCCTCTTCTTGTGCAACACCTCTGTGAAACATTTATATCCATTAAGTTATCTGACTGTTATTACCATTGTGCATTAGCTTCCAAAGGTTTTCTACCCAGGATCCTACAGGGCTGGGGAAGAAGGGAAACTCTTTAGAAACTCCTTAAGTACATGACCTGTTGGAGTGGGATGAAATGAATCACTAAGGGGATAGTGGTTAAAGCAGATGTTCCCAAACTTTTTCCTCTAAGAACTCCTTTACATAATATATATTGAGGACTGCCCCCATCCCACAACAAGAGCTTTTTTGGGAGGGTGATCTATAGCTATTGATAATTACCCTGTTATAAATTATATATTTATTGATATATGCCTTTATATATAATTTTTAAATTTATTTTTAGCCTATTTATTTATAACTTATAATTTTTTATAATTATTAATAATTACAAATGATAAAAATAGTTTTGATCTTATGTATATTCTTAAAGTTCTCAGATACCAGAGGAGGTTCCTTCCTATATTGAAGTGTGAGAGATGTTGGGCAAAAGTATTGAAATGTAGATTTTTAAAAATTAGAATGGAGTGGGAAATGAGGGGGTATATGTGGGCAGAGGATGACAAGAACTGGAAAACTAATAATGAGTTTGGTAAAATACTGGTGAAATATTGGAAGTCTTTGAAAGGAGATGCAGGGGGCAGTAGATTGAGAGCCAAGTCTAGAGGTGGGAGATCCTGGGTCCAAATCTGACCTAAGATACTTCCTAGTTATGTGACCCTGGGCAAGTCACTTAACCCCCATTGCCTAGCCTCTACCACTCTTCTGCTTTGGAACCAATGCACAGTATTGATTCCAAGATGGAAGGTAAGGGTTTAAAAAAAAGAAGGAAAGGAGAAGCAAGGTGACAAATGGCTATATTCTTATTCTCAGTTCTATTTGAAATAATTTTTTAGCAGAATAGAAAGAATATTGACTTCATGAATAAATGAAGGAATCAATAAAAATGCATACATTAAACATCTACTACATGTCAGCTACTGTGCTAGGGATATAAATCAAAGTGAGATAGTCCCTGTCTTCTAGATGTTTACATTCTAAGAGGCAGTAACATTATTTATGAGGGGAGTGGTGACCAAGAGAAAGAGTTTATATTTGTGGAATTTTAAAGATGGCCTTTGGAACCATAAGGTAGTGGATTTTTATACCCTTCTCATAGGTAAAGGTAGAACTGATTTGAATTCAAAGCTATTCTTGTACTAGATTTGGTGTAATTCTGGGTAAATAACTCTACTGGTTCTGCTTCAACTTGCTTGCCTCAGTTTCCTAATCTGTAAAATAAGAATGATAATAATAATAATATCTAACTCCTAGAGTTATTGTGAGGATAAAGGACAGTAATATTTTAAAAATATTTTGTAAAACTTTAAGTGCCATATAAATACTAGTTATTTTTAAAACATCTATTTGTCATTATACTTGACAAAGTGCTTCATATTTATTTTTACTTTAGGCAAATAAATCTTCATGTATATTCTGTCCCTAAAGTTTTTGATGGGGAGAGAGAGACAGAGAAAGAAAGTGAGAGAGAGAGAGAGAGGGGAAGAGAGAGAGAATTGTACTATTGGAGAATTATTCTATTAATGAATTTAATGACATCTGAGCAAATAAATGTAAATCACAAGTTGGAGAGGGGCTATGATTATTTCTGTGGGAAACATTCAGTTTGAAATCTAACATCATATTTTGCTTGAGTAATTATAGCAATAAGAATGGTAATGGAATTAAGTAAGACATATTAAAGGTTTTCTGGATCTTGTAAACTTTCAGTGAACCTTAAGATGAATCTATTTTTCACTTAGTATTATTATTATTACTATATTGCATGCTCAGAGACAATGAATCACTATAGTTATCATGCCTTTTTGGGTTTATTTTTAATTTTTAAAATGACATTTTAGGGATATAGGTCAAGCTTATTATTCCTGTTATATTCAATAGGAAACTGAAGTACAATCACTTGAGTAAAATCATAGCATCAATAAACTGGCCTGGGTGAAATCTCAGGCTTCCTCTTCTCCATACTTCAACTGCAGTAATTAGTCAACCATGCATCTTTCCTTCTGTTTATATCTTGTATATATCATCACAGTCTAAAGATGCTCTGAGGCCAAATATGCCAATAAGCAACTTTTCAAGAATGATATTTTCATTTTTAGCATGGATTGGTCATGGGTATTTGTGATGTATTGGTGAAGCTATAGAAACCCTTTGCATCTGCAGAAACAACATAAAATTCAACCAGAATAAATGGCATCATCCAGAGCCTTAGTGATAAAGGCACAAGTGATACCAACCCCCACAGCGTTGTGTGTTATTTTGTAAACTGTAAAGCTGTATGCAGATGTGAGTCATCACTGTTATTATTGTTACGATAGTGTTTTTCCACATTTAGAATGGGTATGGAAAATTTAGAAAGTGTTCCGGAAAAAAAGAATAAAAATAACTAAATGGTTGGAAAATAAAATTCTGAAACCAAGTTAAAGGAGCTGGGAATGTCTAGCATGAAGAAGAGAAGATTGAAGAATAATTTAGCAATTGGGCTTGTTGTATGGGATTTTACTAGGTACAGGAAATCCTGCAAACCAGGAAGTCATGCAAGGCAAACCAGGAAGTCATGGAGAGCAAAAAAGATTCCAGAAGGTTGGGGAAGAGAGACTGTCACTTTTCCCTAACAGTCAAGAGAGAGCCCAGAGGGTTTTTAGTCTGGTTTTTCTGTGGTGGACCCAGAGAGTCAATGATTCCCTTTCCTGGGGGCCTTCCTTGAGATTCTGCCTATTTCTGCTGCTGCTGCTGCTGCTGAGTAGTGGATGTTCAATAGACTATCGGTGACTTCCTACTGAGATTGCTGATTGACCCAAAGAAGGACTCCAGTTGTGTGAGTTCTACTTTGGCCTTGTTCTTGTCCTTACCAAACCCTCCCTAATCTTAATTAATAATTTAAGTAGTTAGTTTAGAACAGTTATAGGAAGTTATAGGGGTTTAATCTCTGATTTGTGGTTAAATTATTCCCTGAACCTCTTTACCTTCTCCCTTTAGTTTAATAAACCTTTTATTTTGTTATATATTTATAGTTTTGAATCCTTATTTTAATTCATCTATTTCAGGCTCAAGTATTATAAAATAATCTTATTTTTACTCAAGTTGAGTCAAGAAGCATTTTTTTTAAACACCAATGGTGTGCCAGGCAATGGGAATACAAAGAAAGGAGCAAAGGATCTCTGTCCTCAGGTCACACCCAGTCCAATGAGGGAGGCAGCAGAGAAATAAGTATATATAGACAAGATATATGACGGATAAATCATAGATAAGCTGAGGAGGAAGGCTAAATAAGGATTAACATTAAGAAGGATGAAGAAAATCTTGCAGAAAGTGGAATTTTAGGTTAGACTTGAGGGAAGCCCTGAAGATCAGGAAATGGAGATGAGTTTGGAGAGAACTCCATATAAGGAGGGGAGCCTTTGAAAATTCAGAGTCAGGCGAAGGAGATGGATTGTTTTTTATTATGAGGAACAGTAAGAGGGAGGAGGGGTATGTAAAGTGTAAGAAAACTAGAAAAAAATTGTCAAGGTGCTCGAGTTCCAGAGTTTATTGAATGAAGATGATTCTGTGTGTGAATGATCAGACTTACCTTTAGAAGATCAATTTGATAGTTTAGTACAGGGTGCATTAGATTGGAGAGAGCCTTGATTGATGGAGGGAGACCAACCAATGGGCTTATGCAATAGTTCTGGTATAATGTAATGAAGGACTGTACTGGAGGTAGTTATTTAAGAGCAAAGAAGGGAGTATTTATATAGAGAAGTTTCAAAGAAAGGCATAATTGATAGGGTTTGGTGACAGACTGAGTGATATAGGTTGTAAGATGCAATGAGCAGTCAAGAATTATGCCTAGAGGAATCATGGTTCTAATCAGTTGAATGAGTTCCCCTGGAGAGGAAATGAATATACTTAAAGTATTAACCCATTTATTGGCATACATAACCAGAATAGTCAATAGCTAAGTTGAATAGTAGGTAGAGTTCCGGATCTGGTATCAAAAAGACCCAATTTCATATCTAGCCTCAGACACTAACTATGTGGCCTTGGGAAAGACATTTTACACTTCCCTATTTCCTCATCTACTGAAAGAGAATACTAAAAATGGTACCTACCTTTCAGGATTGTTATGAGTATATAATAATAAGTTAATATTTGTAAAATGCTTTGTAAGCCTTACTAGTGTTATTATTTAAAAAAATCTTAAATCTTGTATTATTATAAATAACATATCTAATATTAAAGTTAGGCATGGTCAATGGAAATGTATAGATTCTCTGAAATGGAATCATATAGTTTATAGCAAATTAAGTACATGACAATATTATATAAAATATGTCCAATAATATAATAAATATGTATCCTTTATAATAACAGTACTTTATAGTAAATATTAGTCAACAGCATATCTAAGAGTACTTGTTGATTCAAAAAAAAAAGATTTCCTGATCAATCTAAAGTTGAAATGGATGGAGAAACAAGTAATTTGTAGGTAGAAGTCTTCCAAACCTACCTACTTAGCTTAGTTGTTCTTGGCAAGATCTTAATTATCAACTAGCATTTTCCAAGTACTAGGAAATTGGAAGGCATAGTGATTCTCCCTTTCCCAAATAATGAGTTAGAAGCAGGGGTGTGCTGGAGGCAGCTCTAACTGGAGGGAACCCACTGTTAAATCTTCAGTGTAGACATTTACACCTCAGAAATTGCCAATTGCTACAAATTAGGGCTTGTTTAGTGGTTTTGTTTATTGTATAGTGTTAATAATGCAGATTAAACCCCCAAACATGTATATTTGCAATTTTTTTTCCCCAAAGAAAGACTAATTGTCAAACATTTACCATCACATTCTTGTGTTAGTAGAGAATGTTTGGGAATTAAGTTATCATCAGATTGGTTGCCTGATGACTGCAGGCTAATAATAATAATAATAAATGATATTTATAGAGTACTTTAAGGTTTAAAAATGCTTTATGCCTAGTATGTCATTGGGCTGCACAATACCCCTGGTTCCATGATTGGATTTGGAAACAGCTTTGCAGTTAACAGGATTGGATTGCTTTGATTGAAAACTGATTTGTCTCATAAAAAGAAGTAATATTTTTGCAATATTAGTCATTCTTGACTTCTCAGTATCACTTCCCTCACCCTCCATATCCAATCTGTTACCAAGGCCTTTTGATTTTACCTTTACAATATCTCTCCAATATACCTCCTTTGCTCTTCTGAGACTGTCACCACTCTAATGCAGGCCCTTATCACCTCATGCCAGGATTATTTTAATAGCCTGCTGGTAGATCTGCCTGCTTCAGGTCTCCCCTCTAATCCATCCTCTATTTATCCATGAAAGTGAATTTCCTAAAGCTCAGGTCTGATCATGTCATCCCCCTACTCAATAAATTCTAGTGGCTCCCTAGTGCCACCAAGATCAAAACCAAAATATTTTCTTTGGCATTCAACACCCTTCACTCTCTAGCCCCCTCTTACCTTTCCAGTCTTCTTACACCTTACTTCCCAGCATTTACCCTTAGATCCAGTGATACTGGCCTCCTTTATCTTCCATGTCTCCATTTTAGGCCTTTTCTCTGACTGGCCCTGAAGCCTCTGACCTCTCTGGCTTTCTTTTAGGCCCAACAAAAGCTCCACCTTCTATGGGGACCCCAAGCCCTTAATTCCAGTCCCTTCCCTCTATTAATTAATTCCTATTTATCATGAATGTTGCTTGTTTTATCTATATTTATTTGCATGTTGTCTCTCTTATAGATTTTTTGCTTCTTGGGGGCAGGAACCATCTTTTCCGTGTCTTTGTATCCCCTGTGCTTAGCATAGTGCCTAGCACATAGTAGACTCTTGATAAATATTTATTTATTGATTTATCTTCCCCCTGTCCTATCCCCACTAATGAGCCTAAAATAATTTATGGACATTAGAATGAGGAAAGTTTAAAACTGCCTCTAGCTGTTTGATGCTTTACTTCAATCAAGAACATGGCAATCAGGTCCTTAATATTGCTGTCTAATTTATTTGGAATAACTATTCTGTCCTACTTGGTCTAAATCATTTATTATTGCTTCATTCCTCTCACTTATATTTTTCATCCTTCTCTCCATGTCTTTGCTAATGCTTAGTTCACACCTTGTTAAGCTACTGGAGAAGGTGATTGCCCTTGTGTTATAAACTGACGAATAACTAAAAGATTCCCCAGGTGCTTAAAATCCACTATTACAGAATTTTTCCTTTCAATATTTCCTTTTTTATGGGGGCTGTAATACATTTAGTCATTGACAGGATTGTTTTGAAAATTGAAATCACATAATATTGTGAAGTGTTTGCCACAATGCCAGGCACATAGTAGGGACTTTGTAAATGCTAGCTATTATTATTACTTTTAAATTTTATTTATTTTAAATTATGAAGATAAAACATAGGATATGATTAGGAAGGGAGACTAGGATAAGAAGGTAATAATTTAACAAACTAAATAAAATATTAGTTTACATTTAATTGAATAATGCAAGGAACTTGGGCTAAACATCAGTAGATAAAATTAAATTATAAGATTTTCATAAAATATTTTCCAGTATTGACAAATGCTCATTGCCACTTTTGTCATTAATTTGTATTTAGAATATTAATTTTAGTTCAATGAACTTCTTGGCTGATAGTGATACATCTAGGAATACTTTTTTCTGATTTTAAAAGGAAAGCCCCAAACAAAGTAATTTTTACCAAATGGCATCATTGAAAATTCTGAATAATATTTGAGTTAGTTTTTCAAGTCACAATAGACAAAGTGGCCATCATCCACAGAACTTTTTTTGAGATAGAACATGTAGAATTCATTCAAGGATCACATTTTGAAGGTCTTTTGTACAGTATCATAAGAGGATACAAAAGAACTTTACAATTTAGAGAGGAAGAAAAATCATACATGTGAGAAGTAATCATAGAATGAAAGCAAAAAGCATGATAATATTGTTTTAAATATAAAAGGATAAAGAAAAATCACAAAGTTAAAGTAGCAAAGGTAGGATAAAGTTAGGGATGTTTTCCTGAAGGGAGTTGGCTCCTGAAATGAAATAGAATAGAATTAGAAGAGATTTAGAAGTCATTTATTCATTCCACCAATGTGGAAAATGAGACTTAGGAGGTTAACTTACTGGCCCAGAATCATGGTGCTAAATCCATAATACTAGCTTCCCAACTACTAGTCTCCATACTTTGTATAATTAGAGATTTTTTAAAAACCCATGAATTTTATTGAAGGATATATGAGTTAAAAGGGAAGGGCTTCTGCTCAGAATTCCATGAAGAAGGTAGATCGATAGATAGTAATAGACACAAAACCAAAAAATAAAAATCTTTAAATGTGTGCAAAAAAAGACAAATACAGGAGTTGATACAGACATTTTATTTCTATTTGTTATAGTTCATACAAATACAAATGACACATATTTCTTAATAAAAACTTTACATCGTGGGAATCCACAGTTTCTTATAAATCCTGCTTTTCTATTCCTCTGTACTTTGAATTGTGTTTCTTGCTTTTGAGTTTTTAAAAAATTATTCTTAAGTTCATAAAAGAAGCTGTAAAAAAAGAATGTGGGCAGAGTGGAACTTTCAAAACCTTGGTAGCCCTGTATAATTTAAATTCTTTAAGTGTAGTTTCTGAAAGTTAAAAATTCATTTAAAAATCAAGAGATGATTTTAATGGTTCTTTTAAAGACACTAGAAATAAGTCAGCTTTTGAATCTTGTTTCAGAAGAGAATGTTTTTTTTTCCTCAAGAAATGAAAATTTTAAAATTTTCAGCTGAGATTTTCTCAGAAAATTCACAAAATGCTACTGAATCTCATTTTAAAGTCAACTTTGTACTTGATCCTCAAATGCCCTAAGTGTCATATAACTGAAACAAACAAAAACCATCCAACAATGCACTGTAGGCACATATTTTGAATCATGAGAATTGTTGGCTGTAGTTATGAAGCTGGAAAAGATCCACAGAGTATTAATCAGGATCCTGAAAGACTTAAGGACTTGATGAAAATGTAGATGTGTTGTCATTTGTTGGAAATTTTCTTTTTTCTTGTGTTTCTCTCTAGAATTGTATTTCATCAATACCAATTAAAGGGCTTTGCACACAAATCAATAAGTGACTTATTTAATGAATGATCAAAGTACTTTACCATCCAATGAACCTCTTAGCTCCTACGTATAATAGTGATATTATGGAATCGAATTTTCAAGGGATCCTATTTTTTCTAATATGCCTGTTTATTGTGGATGATGATGATGATGATGATGATTACTAATTCTTTGCAAGTAGACTGGCTTTGTTTTTGTTATTATCATTACTTTCTCGTCTTTGTATCTTTAGAATTTAATATAATTCCAGATTAATAAAGACTAGGCAATTTGTCAAAATCCTTTATTCACAACAACCTCATAGGATGGATATTGCAGATAATATTGTCCCCATTTTATAAGTGAAGAAACCAAGACTATAGAAGGGTAATTTTCCCATTAGATATGAATTCAGACTTGAACCCACGTTTCCTGACTCTAGTTTTAGTAGATGTTTGACCTACTTTTCTTAACTTTTCCCCTTAAAATGCAAATTTGGGCTGCATTAAAAAGGTCTTTTAAAGAGAGGAAAAAATCTAGGTGCTGAAAACTAATTAATTAATTCATGAATTGAGTTAAAATTATAATTGTCATCCTAAGACTGGACACCATGCCAAATATCACAAAAAGTTGTTGGCCATCTACTGGGAAAGTTTATAATTTTATATACTCCAGAGGGCTAATTCCACCTATGTAGCATTCAAAGTGGAGAAGATAAGTTCTATTTTAATTGGCTCTGGACTGTCTCAGGAGTTGAAATTTTCCCTTTCATCACCCAATTAGTTCCTCCTGGTCTTTAGGAACTTCCCAGAGTCTTCATATTGTTGCTGCCTACTGTCTTACCAAACCATATTTTCAAGAAATTACTGCTGCTAGGAAGCATGAGTAAATCAACATCCATCCATCATTACCTAATGTAACAACTACAGTAAAGGTACCATTGCTCAACAGGAAGGATGAGAAAACCAGTGCTGCATCAACACTTTATTACCATAAAAGAAAATTCTTGTTCAAGGTTTAAGTGCATTTTGAGTCCTGTCCCCAAGAGCCTCAGTTACCAGAATGGGTGACAAAATAAACTCATCTATCCTCTGTTACCATTAAGGGAAGTTCAGTGTGCTTAATGGAAAAGGTTACAGTCAGTTATATCTCAATCCTCCAGAAGCATTCAGGCTAGCTGCCAAAGATCCAATTCCTAGAACTTTATACAAAACTAAGTCTTCAGAAACTGAACCAGACCAGGAACTGAGTACAAGGTATCTTCTAACTATGCATGAATCAATTCTTGCTATCTGATGATGAATCCAAGAAACTGTGACTATGAGACCAGTCAGTCTCCTGGTGTCTTAGTCAATTGGTTTTCCTTCTTAATATCCCCTCTTCTCTACTATTTGAGAAATAATTCAATACTATCATCTATCAGTATAGGACAATCCTGGGAAAGAAGGGAGGTGCTGAAGTAGCAAATGTCTTGTTTGTGTTTCCCTTTCTTCTTTGACTCAGAATCTAGACAAAATGATCCTTGTCCCTGCTACAGTTCTGAGCTTTCATCACTGTCCATCTTCAAAGTCTCACCTACTTTGACCTTCTTTTCCTTTGTGCCCTCAGAAATAAGTGATTGAAAAAAAATATTTAACTGGCAGTAAGTACTATGTTAAGAACAGGAAATATAAATGTAAGTGATCTATTCCTTGCTTTAAAGGAAGTTACATTTTCATTGAGTAAGCTGGAGGAGACAATAAGTGAAATGTGACCAAGAAAGTGTGTCCCTTCCTAAGGATAGGGGAAGTCATAGAGATGAACAGTGGAATCATAAGGGAATTAATTGATTTATTCTTTCCAGAAGCAGTGCTAATTTTGACATGATCATGATTCCCAGTGCAAGAAGTGGAAACTTTGTGTGAGTATGTGTGTGTATGAACAAGTTAATTGTGTATATATTCATTGGATTACAAAGAGAACTTAGTTTTGTCATCTCAATAGGATATTTCTTTTTAGTCCTTTTTATCTCCTATCAAATTTACATATTTCTTTTTTTTTTGGTGAGGGAAATGATTAACTTATTGATTTGTTAACTGTTGATCTAGTTTTGATTCAGGATTATCTAGCGGTTCAGACTTGGGTTTTGTACTAATTAGAATTTTGAACCCTTGGACTCCATGCCCCGAAGTTCTTCAGTATTTCTCAGAGTTGTATAAAAATTATAAAATTTTTATACAAACTTATACAAACGTGACCACACAATGTAGTGGAGAGAGGAGAAGAATTCTGGGAAATACTGAAGGACTTCTGGGGCATGGAGTCCAAGGGTTCAAAAGTCTAATTAGTACAGTTTAGACTGGAATGAGGCATTTATGGACCATATAAAAGTTAAATCAGACAGTTTATGCAGACACAACATAGAAAGTATGTATTGATGTAGGAGTACAGCTTCCCTGATTGTATGTTGGCTAACCTGGTTAATGGGTCAGAAGCATGTGCCAAGCTTGAGGAAGGAAGTCCTCACTAGCTTTTCTACTTAGGCCACCAAAAAGCTATGTTAGTGATTTGAGCCATAGTCTTTGGACCAATTTAGTCTTAAGGATGGTTATAATACCTTTTAAGGGAAAATAATCTTAGACTCCTTGAGTAAGATGTCACTTTTAAGACACTTGTTCAAATTTTCATATCTTACTTATCTTTTTTCTTCATTCTGGACACTTTCCTACTTGCTACTATGGATATTCTCTTTCTCATCTCCTTCTACCTCTTGCTCTAAGAATTATTATGAAATTAACATTACCAGTAAACAAGTGCCAAAGGATTGCTCTATTTTTCTACTCACCATTCCAATAACTCCCAGAGCAAAATACCTCTCCTTGGTCACTTTCACTATATTGGAACATCAATTTTTGGAAGAGACATTGTCTCAATTTTTGTTTTTTTCGAATATCTTATTAGAGTGCTTGATAAAAAAATATATTAGGAAATTAGCAAATATGATTCATTGATTCATGTACCTATTGCACTAAGAACTTTGGCTACATTAAGTAAGTTTTGTAATCTTTTTTCCATTGTTATTTTATTTTCTATAATTTGTTCTTTGATTCATTCCCATTCATTCTTTTAGATAACATTTTTTTATTCTCAATTTAAATCTCAGTCTTTTCTTATAATTTTTCGTGTTACTATTTTTATTATATTTAGTATTTTTCTTTTCCACATTTGTTTATTACTTTGAAAATTCCCTATCATCAACTCATATTTTTGTAAGGATTTTAGGTAAAGTGGAAAAACATGCATATCCTAATGGTTCTTATTCAGTTGTCACTAAAAATCCATTATATTTATTTATTTTTAAATTCTGTTTACACATTTAATTTCTTTATTGTTTGTCTTCTATGAATTGTATCTGTTTGAAAAGGGAAATTGTTAAGATAAAAAAATAAAATTATTATTTCATTGTCTAGATTTCCAAGTAGTTTGTTCAGTTAGCTCTTTCTTTAAATACTTAGATTCTATGACATTTATTTCCCATATGTTTAATATTGATACTATTTTATTAATTTTAGTTCCTTCAAGCCTAATATAGTTTACCTGCCTATCCATGTGTACCTTTACTGTTACCTTGTCTAAGATCATGATTGCCAACCAACCTTTTTTGGGGGTGAGTGGACATGGGACAATTAGTTAAGGTATAATAGCTTCTAGTCCAATTGTGTATAAATGTTCATATTTAAAGTTTATTTTTTAATAAGTATTTTCTATCCATTCTATTCACATCCAGTTATGATTTTAATTTTTTTCCTTATATTATATCTTATTATAACATCTCTTTATTATCACTTTTCTACTTTTCTGGAAAAATTAAAGAGGGAAAATAAAAATGAAATTAGCATGAATTATCTGAGGTTTGGAAAGTCTGATACCAATTGACTTGCTTTTTCTTCTTTCCTCAGAACAAAATCACTGTGTTTTTGTTTTTTGTTTTGTTTTGTTCTTTCCTCTCTCTTTCCCCCCTTGCTATAAATTTTACATAGTTAAAATATGTTTGCTTGGTATTGTCCCCTCTATACCTCTACTTTCTATTTTAACTTCTCTTCTACTTATCCCAGAAACAGTCTAGTTTCTGAGTTCCTTATCTTTCTTTTCTAAAAAAAAAATTCCCAATATTACTTCTCCAAATTCAGAGTTCCTAAGATTCCAGTTCCCTCCATCTCTTTTTTTTTTTGGTAGTCTTTTCAAATGGTATATCAAATTATAAGAAAAAATAAATTATTCCCTGAACCTCTATATTCTTTTCCTTTGGATATCCTCTCTATCCCCACTTTTGTTGTTCCTTTAAAAATTCAGACCCTTAATTTGTCTTTTTTTAATCCCTCATTGGCCTTTAGGATATGGACCAGAAAATTGTCTCTTTTTCTCTCTTCAGGATATAAATACCTGAACACAATTTAGTCCTTTTAAAATGATCAAATTTGTTCTTCTTTATAGATTTCTCTTGCCTCCCACATTAACATTTCAAAGATTCTGCCTGCCTCTTCTTTTCTCAATAGTAATATTTGAAGGCTTGTCAATTCTATTAAAGGTCTGATGTCCCCTCCCCACTTTTCACAAATTAAGTCCACTTTTGCTGAATAAGGTCTTTTTTATGGGGACATTTTTTATTTGCCTGTTGGAATATCATATTCCAGTGTTTGCCTTCCAGGTGTATGTTTGCTCTCTTAACACCTTGCAAAATTTTCCCTGAAATAACTTATAACTGATATTTTTATAATATTCTATTAGGCTATTAAAACTATAATAACAGTAACTATTGCCTCTTTAGGGATAGCTTTTGAAATATATGTCATGCTGTAATAATTCTGCAAGATTCAGTCTGCATTTTCATGTGTAATGACAAGGTAACTCTGAGCATGATCAGATTAAACAGAAACATCTAATGCTTAGTCTTCCCATGATCATCCTGGTCATTGTGGACATTTGCCATTTTGTATAGAAGGCATTGAGGAAGTTCCAAACTCTATGGTTCTGAGGATGTGGAGGATATCATTCAGTTCTGGCTCTATCTGTGAGATATAGGTGAGGAAATTGTAGATTTAGTCAATCAGAATTTGGTTTTTAAATCTTTGCATCTGGAAAAACATACCTCTCCCCTGAGCTTGCTGTTTTATGGATATTAGTCCCATAGCCTGAGAATAACAGAGTCAAACTTATTTATCATATTAAATATTGATGACTATCAATTGTTGCTTTGACTCTTGGTATTTAATTAACCAACATCAGTGGTTAATTAAAACTAAATTTAAAATAGTTAATAAACATTTGTCAAGTACTAACTATTAATCAGTTAATGTGTTAAGTTGGGAATACAAATAGAAATAAAAAGAGAGGTAGTTCCATGCCCTCAAAGAACTTACAATCTAATGGAAGAAGAAAATACATAAAAGGAAATCAAATGTTAGGGGAATGGGGGCAGTGAGAGGAGTGAGAAGAATCCAGGCATGGGGCAGGCTCAAGAAACCCATAAACAGTGTAGCTGATGGAAAATAGTGAGAAGACTGCTGGCCTCCTCCTTTAAATAGAGACCCTAGAGTTCACAACTCTGTTCTCCAATTGAAGGGATCTGATCAGAGGGGCAAAGAGTTCCTATGAGATGAAAAGACCAAGGCTAATTTAATTTTACAGAGTAATGAGATGTAATAATGAGCATTAGATAAAAGGGAAAAAAAAGATGTATAATATCATGGAAAGTCTACCACTTGGCTGTATGCCTGTCTCTCCCTTAGATCCAGAAAGACCCCACATGCAAGTCTGATCATGTCTCCATCCTACTCAATAAACTCTTGTGGCTTGCTATTGCCTCCAAGATCAAATGCAAGATACTCTATTTGAGCATTCAATATCCTTCATCACTTACTCTCCTCCTGCCTTTCCAGTATTCTGACACCTTTCTCCCCAATATGTACTTTTAAATTCATGACATTAACTTGATGACTGTTCCATGAACAAGACACATTCTTAGCTCTGGGCATTTTCTCTGGCTATCTCTCATAGCTGGAATCCTCTCCTTCCTCCACTCCAATTACTGACATCCCTGGCTTTTTTAAAATCCACCTAAAATCCCACATACTATAGGAAGATTTTTCCCCAATCCTTCTTGCTTCTAGGGATTTCCTCTGTTATTCCTATTTATCCTTTTGCTTATTTGTTTGCTTGTTGTCTCCCTAAAAGCTCCTTGAGGGTGAGGAATATCTTTTGCCTCTTTTTGTATCTCTATTACTTAGTACAGTGCCTGGCACATAGTAGGTGCATAATAAATACTGATTGGTGGATTGTAATGCACTGCCTCCCCTTGTGTGAGTTCCTTAAAAACAAGAATATTATTTTTTCTACTTTTTATCTCCATTACCGCACAGAGTGATTGACTCATATGCAAAAAAGAACTTAATACTTGTTGGATGAGATTGGGAAGGAGATGAGAAACTCATTTATAACAATAATAGCCAATGTTTGTGTAATATTTAGTATGTGCTAGGCATTTTCCAGTTATTGCCTCATTTTATCCTCATTTTAACACTAAGGGGTAGGTCCTATATTATTATTTCTACTTTATAGTTGAGGAAACTGAGGCAAACAGAAGTTAAGTAACTTGCCCAGCTAGTAAGAATCTCAGGCCAGATTTGAACTCATGTCTTCCTAACTCTAGGTTCAGTGCTTTAGCCACTGAATCATCTAGCTGCCATTTTTCACATGAAAGAAGACTAAGACCTTAGTGGAAGGACAACTGCTTATTCTGCCAATGTAATATTTTGTTTCTTATGATTCCTGGTGATTGACAATTATCTTTATGAAATGAACTCATATGATAATAACAGTGATTTATGTCAGTAAAATAGAGATAGATACGATACCACCTGTATTACCTAGGAAGATAGTGGACTTTGGTTCAAATCATACTGCTTTTGGCCAAGTCTCTTCATCTCTCTGGACCTCAGTCTCCTCCTCTGTAAAATAAGTGGCCTGGAACAACTGATCTCTAAGGTCTCTTTCAATTCTGTATCCAAGAAATCCACCAAGAAAAGTTGTCATTTGGGAACATTTTAAAAATAACCGAAGTACATTAACAGTCGTCAGCCCTGCTGATTCTCTATGACACTCCAGCTGCTCACTAGTCACTCTCGGCAGCTTGAAGGTTGAAGATTTTGCATTTTCATCAATAGGGGTGACTTTAGGAAAAAAAAAACAAAAAACAACAACCAGTCCCAAGTCGTGGATCTGCTGCCCTCCTTCCTCTGAAAGAACCAGGGAAAGGCAGAGCTACACCCAGGAGAAGTGCATTTATCTAGGATTATGAGGAGCAAACAATCCAGTCATCCAAATGGAATGAAAGGGGAAAAGCCTTATCCAAGTACGACATTGGTATTGCCATGACATGGGCTCTATAGAGAGGGAGAAAGATGCCTTAACTTGCACTCATTTTTGGATGAAGAAAATAAAGTTTTACGAAGAGGCTAATTTTCCTTCTCGGTAGAGAGCCAGTGTCATAGATTGGGATCCTCATTTAGCTTTCTTTTCCATTTCAGCTCAGATGCAAGCCATATATTTTTTAGTCTGATTTCCCAGATTTAAGTGGGGAGGAATAATGGGGATATTCTGTTTTTCCTTGACACAAAGCCTGAGCTTCCTCCTCTGCTCTCAAGCAGACGGTTTTGGATTTTGTTTAGGAAAACAAACACCCTGTGATGGACGACATTAATAAAGAAGTATTATCCTTGCTCTGTGAGTACAGTCCCTTTTCGTCTTTATCTTCTTGTTTAGATCCTGGGGGGTCTTCTATTGCTCTTTATGGAGATCAAGAAGATTAAGCAAAATGAGCTTGCAACCACATAATGGGCTTCACTTTCCTGGCATGGTTCTCTCCACTCTGCACGGGGTGACTCCCTCTGATGTCAATAGGAGCTTCACAGATGGAGAAAATATGATGCTCCGGGAGAGCAGAGCACATAATATGCTTTTAGATTTGTCTTTAGTTCATCTGTAATCAGTGTATATGGTAAAATTTGGGGAAAATTCAAAATAATAGGTAAGTCGTACACCTGAAGCATCCATTCAAGCACTCCTTTGGCCCCAGACTGACCTCCATCTCCATGAACTGAGAAGCAGTTAAGTACCCACTGTATACCAGGACCTGCTCTATGCTCTGTAGATACAAAAACCAAAGAGTTTTTAACTCAAGGGATTTACTTTGTATCGGAAAAGACAATGGTTATAAATATAAATAGTAGTAGCAGCAGTCTTGGATCCAACAAGACCTTTGTTCAAATGCAACCCCAGATACTTAAGAGCTGTGTGATTTTTTGCAATTCATTTAACCTTGTTTGCCTCACTTCACTCATCTTCAAAATAATCTGGAGAAGGCAATAGCAAATCATTTTGGTATTTTTGCTAAGAAAACTCCAAACGGGGTCAAGAAGAGTCAGACATGATTGAAAATGACTCAACAACAAAATAATTATTAAAACATACCAAGCAATTTCATTTTTTTGGGTGAGGGATGGGTCCTTATGATTTCACTTCCTTGTGACTTTCTTATTGGAGAAATTCCCTGTAGATCGATATCTGCCTGGCAATTTATAGTCTTAGAGACTTTCCAGGGGCACTGAGAAAGCTGAGAGACTTATCAAGACTGCACATCCAGGATGCTTCAGTGCTAGCATTTTAATCGGTGTCTTCCTGGACTTTGAGACTAGCTCTCTAGTCGTTCTAAGATGCTTTCACTCATATTCCCAATACATACAAAATAAACAAAAGGAACTTTTTTGATTGAAGTCCTAGCAGTCTCTCAGAAAGAGGCCTTTGTCCCATAGCTACGAATTCTAAATCATAGCCTTCTAATGCTGCAGGGGACTGAAAGAGGTCACACATTTTTAAACCATGGCAGACAACAAAATCTATCTTGTCTTTCAAGCACTTAAGATCTTTGCCAGAACAAAGTAGGATTTTGCCCAGATGGTATGATTTGAGGAATATAGAAAGCCCCATACATTCAATTTAACTTAACATTAAGCAGCTCTCTGTGTACAGGCCCCTTTAAAATCTAGAGACACCAAGATGAAAGATAACATAGCCTAATAAATAATCTCACTCCCAGACCTCTAATAAGGCCTGAAATTCCCCAAATTATTCCTTAAGGACTCTTTAAGAAATGGATGCATTTTTCTAGCAAGTTAAGTTTTCTGTTTTCTGGGAAAGAGTTAAAAGATGAATTAATATGATATGTTTAGATATCTATTATTTCTCTCTATAAATATCTTTATTAATTATTATTATATTATATATTTTAATTTTTATAATATATTTATTATTTAGATTATGATTAGGTATTTCATATCTATAATAATCAAATTATTATTTTTTAATAAGTGGAAAATCCACCCTACCACCTACAAGCATTAATAGAATGGATCTTAGATTGGGAAAGTTTTGAAGAGGAGTTAGTATTGTTTGAAAGGGGATTTGGCTCCAGACCATGAGTTCAGATTTTACCTGTGTGAGTTTGAGTAAGTGGCCTCCCATCTTTGGACCACAATTTCCTCATCTGTCAAATGAGAGGGTTGGATCATCTGATATTGAAGGTACCTTGCAGATCAAATTGTTATGATCCTCTAGTAAGGAGGGAGGGAAGATATATTAATAAAATATGTTTGGGGTACTGTAAGTACCAAAGTACCCCAAAATAAGTAAGTAATAAAATACTAAATAGTTTAATATTCAATTTAATAATTTTTATTTTTTAATTTTCAAATTAATAATTTAATTTTTAATAAAAAATAAGTAATAAAACCCCCAGCAAAAAAAATCTGAATTTGGGAATGGTACCAAAAAAGGTTAAGAGAGAATTCAAAAGGAAGCATGGAAGAACTCTGAATCTACTGCCTAATTCAAAACTAATTTTGCCTCAATTTGTCCCTGATCCACAGAAGGACACATTGTGTCCTCTTTCAGTAAAGCAAGGTCTAGTTTAGGTTAAATAATGAATCTTTTGAAGTGTATTCATTATTTGAATTCTTACTTCTGGAATCCATGACTATATTTTATATGACTTTGAATAACAAATGTGTAACCAACTTCAATGTTTGTGTCCCTGCTTTCATCATTATGGTTATAGTTCACGTAAGTTCCCTCATGTTTTGGTTTAAGTAGATCTCCCATTATCGATGGAAATAGTTGTCATTCGTTAATGATATTTCATAGACTTGAAGATAATGATTTCTCCCTTCAGCCTTAACTTCTCCAGGCTAAGTAACTACGTTTCCTTTAGCGTTTTCTCTGAAACCTTGCTTTTTCAAATATTTAAGGCAGCCACAAAAATAGGCATTCTCCTATACCCTAAAATAAGTCATGGTGGGCTTAATTAGCATGAGGAAGCTGGAATAATGAGAATCAGGTTGTAGGCCTTGCAGGAATATACACGACCTCTGCTTTCGGTTCCCTTTTCTTTGGTTTTTATGGAAATCTGTGTTTTGATGGAACCATGAGTGACATTGCTGCTGGCACATGCTTTCCTTTCTCTTACCCTACTGAATTGGGCAGTGATAAGGAAAGAGATAGAGATGTCAAAAAGGGAGAAGTGGTGACACTTAATCCTAGTGTCGATGTAAGGTTTCTTATCTATCTTTGGCCCTCTGAGTCTCAGAATGGTACCAAGAGCTCTTGGGATCTCCCTGAATTGTTCCTTTTTGACATGGGTGGAATTGGTCTGGCCTCCAGAGTTTAGGGGGATTTTGTCCATGGGATGGCTATATGGTACAATGGGTGGAGAGCCACCAGTTTAGGAGTGGGAAGATCTGAGTCAAATCCAGTTTCAGGCACTTATTGACTGTGTGATACTAGGCAAACCACTTAACCCTTTTGTGCCTTAGTTTCTTTATCTATGAAATATACTAGAGAAGGAAATGGCAAACCACTCTAGGGTCTTTGCTGAGAAAACCCCAAAAGGGGTAATGAAGTCAGGCATGACTCAACAACTACAACATTTTGATGGTGCTATTCAATTTAAAAGAGAAGAGAATGGACTTGAGGTACTAATTGAGATATCTATTGATGTAGTAAAAAGGCTTATCAATACATGGGCAAAACTAGAGTAGGGAATTAGGTTAGAGGAAAAAAAAATCTATGGATCAACCAGACCTAGTAGCAAAAATAATTTTTAAATGCTGGGGTTCTCTGGAGGTATCTTCATAAGAAAAAAAAAAGCTCTGTATGAAGCCACTGCCCTATTTAAAATTTTATTTTATGTACATTTTAGCACTGCAACAAACTTAGCACCATTCTACAGTATTATTACTGTAATTATGACACAGTCATATTTTGCAGAGTTCTGATGCAAATGCATTTTTTTTTGCTCTGCATGTACCAGCTGCCTTCACCAAGAGAAGAAATGACCTCTTTCTTTCAAAAACTATTTATTACAGTTGTAAGACCTACATATTTCATTTTCATACGTGCTTTCTTGGTCCATGGAAAATTCCAGCTTTAGACCGGCTCCGTTCAGTGAAGATAAAAGCCACTAATGTATAAAATGGACTTTATCACCAACATGAAATAAAAAAGCGACTATAAGACAAATAGTACCCTCAACATTACTGAAATACTAAACTTTTTTAAAAGCACTTATTTCTGTTCACATTAGTAATGGTTTTGAAACATCACTAGGATTGTGATATAGCTAGACAGTATAACTAGGTGTGATAAAGCTACATGGCATAGACCCTAGAGATAGGAAGACATGAATTCAAATTCTAATTCAGACACTAGCTGTCTGACTCCAAACAAATCATTTCTCTATGCCTTGATTTCCTATAATATTGATAATAACAGTAACTACCTTAATGGGTTGTTGTGAAGATCAACTGAGTTTATGTATGTAAAAGACTTTGCAAAACTCAAACTCAAGCTATTAAACATCTAAAGTGACTCATGGAGGAAATAGATCAAAGTCATCAGTTCCATTTGCTTGGGTTGAGGCAAATGAATTACTTCTTCCTAAGGGGTTATACAGGCTGAAAACCCAGTCCTCTAGCAGCCTCCTCCAATATTTTCAGAGAAAGGGTGATATAAAGATCACAGGGTTTCTAGGGAGAAAATTTGGGTCCTAGTTTTGCCACTTAATCATTGTGTGACCTTGAAAATATAATTTAGTCTTCCCAAGCCAACATTTCCTCATGTGTAAAGTAGGGATAATAATGTAAACATTACTTCCTTTCCACTGTTGTAAGACTCAGAGGAGAAAATTGTCTTTAAAACACTACAAGTGTAAAAAAGCTATAGAAATCTAACCCATTATGATTTCTCACTCCAAGAATTTAAAAAAGTTCTTCCTTACCAATAATCATGCTCTCTCTCCCTCTGTCCTCTTTAAAACTAACCAGTGATACTACTGAATATTCCTGTAGGTGTTTTAAGAGAATAATAAAGTCATACCCTTAAATTTTGGGTAATGTAGAAAAAAATCAGTTTTTGACACAGTTATGAATTGTTACAAAGATCCATGAAACTGGGGAAAAATCTCCCACTTTCCACTAAAACACTCAGATTTATGTTAAAATGTGGATAATTTGCATGCAAATTAAATATCCAGGCATTTATATTTGATCTGGTAGAACAGGAATAAGTTGTAGGCACAGTTTGCCCACGTTTTGGCTCTATATTTGATTTTCAAATGGCTTAGACTATTCTTTAGGAAAAGATATAGATATATAAGTTATATAATACTATACTTCTTTGGATTTTGAGCTGGCTGAATGATGAGACCCAAATGAAGAATTTTATTTGGTTTTGTTTGGTTCAATTGGTTCACTGTCATCTTGGAAGGATTTCTCTAGTGGAGTACTCCAGGGGTGTTTATTTTGCCCTTTGCCATTTAACAGTTTTATTTACAATTTGGACAAAGTAATAAATGGCATATTTTTCAAACATATAGATGGTAAAGCTTGGATTACTTAAAATGGATCATAGAATTAAAAATAAAAATTATTAAAAATTATTGGATATAAAAATATGAGGTGTAATAAGAATAAGTGTGAAGTTTTAAAGTTGGATTAAAAAAATCCTCAGTTTCTCAAATTCAGCCTTGAGGCATGGTTAGCTAGCAGATTATTCAAAATGAATCTGGGTGTGGGGATTAGCAGATTATAAGCGAAATGATAGAACTGTATAGTTCTGTATAGTTTGGTTGCAAAGAAAATTAAATGATCTGAAACTGCATTGTAGGAGTAATATCATGTAGAAACAAGATATAGTCTGACTATACTTTCTCCTGGTCAGATCCAGGAGTGTGCTAAATTTTTAACAATCAGGATCTCTAGGGGAGAGGGAGAGACACACATACACACACACTCACACATACATAACTAAAATGGAGACAAGTTTCAAGTTAATATCATATAACCATCTATTAAAAGATTTGGATACGAATGTCCTTGGGAAGAGAATGTTTAGGGGTAACAAGATATCTGCCTTCCAAATCTGAAGGGTGGTCATCTGGAACAGAGGTTAGGCATTATGTTCTAGGTTGCAGGGTACAACACTTAGCAGAAATGGATAAAAGTTAAAAATAGATAATTTCTGGTTGGAGGTGAGAAAAAACTTCCTAGAAATTAGAGCTATTCAAAAGCCCTTTTGTTATTTCTTTCTTGCTTTTGTTAAAATTATATCATCAAATTTAAAAGTTGGAAAGGACTTCATTGGCTATCAAATCTAATCAATGACTGAAAAGAATTGCCACTATAATACACCCTACAAAAAGACTCTGAGAAAGAAAACCCATCACTTGCAGAAGTAATATTAATAATGGCGAATTTGCTTCTTTGAATTAATATCTTTATTTCATCTTATCAATTTCTCATATTCTGAATATTTATATATAGGTATAAGAAATCATGATCTTTATTAGGATCCTTTCATATGTGAACAAAATTTACTGGTCCTCTTCACTGATATTCACCTACCCCTAGTCTAACTGCTACTTTCTGTACTGCCTGCCTCAGAATATTCCCTGTAACAGGATGCAATGTATGTGTAGATGATTAGGACAATTGAGTTCATGGACAATTTCCTTCTTGGAAAGAGAGGACTCTGTTCTGATAGTTTGCGTGCTAATTTCTTCTGTAGATCTTTCTGGCTTGAAACCTCTACTCTACCCTTCACTTTTCAATTTTTGTAAGCCTCTTGGATATGATGATTCTTATGTATCTCTGTTTCCTGCCTTTTTGCTTCTATTCTCTCTTAGATCCCATTTTGGAACACACCCTCTTTCTCCAGGAGGAATTTTTCTCTCAACCATAGTGATTTCCTTAATCACCAGCACATCAGTCCCCTGAGGAGGATATGACATAGATGAGAACACCATTTTCCCTCCCTCTCCATTTTCAGTTTATGGTCCTATTGATCAGATTCACACATGTCTGAGCAGATTTAATTTTACGGGTCCTCCTGAGAAGCATGCTATCCTCGACAAAAGCCCATTATTTCTACGTTTTAAAAGCTGTCCAGCAATACAAATGCCATTCTCAGACACAGTTTTCTTAAACCAGCTATTATTTCCCCAAACCCACCCTTTTCAGACTCCTACCTTCAATCAGCAGTAGTGAGGAAAACACTACCTATGTCTCTGGGGTATTTAGTTACTGTCCCACCACTTGCTGATTTCTTGCAATGTTTCCCATTTTCATTATGGCAGTATATTACCTTGCAAATTATATCCTGTTTGTAGAAGTCATTTTTGATGAATTTTTATATTCATAGTGAACTAAAATTTCTCCTGAAAGCATCATGGCTTCAGAAGTGGTCTTTCTGAACAAAAATATCTGTTTATTGAGTTAGGCTCAGTCAATTAAAATGTTTTATTGACCACTTATTAAAGTTCTCAAGATTCTCTGACTCAGAAGGAAAACACATCCTCAAATCTCTGGAACAGAGTTGATAACATGCCTTAGTCTGAATTTCATCCTGATGGCACTCTGACAATGTTGAAAAATAAAGAGCCAAGTTCTTCCTTTGAAGAGAACACTTCAAGCTTAGACCTTTCAGGGAGCTGTGGTTTGGGTTAGCATCGATGTGCTTCTTAGTAATTGCTAAGCAGTTATTGTTGTTAGTGGTTTTTTTTTTTTTTTGGCTGGGATGGACTTTTTTTCATTTTTCATTCATAAATACCTTACAGGAATGGCCACTTAGTGTCTCCCAAATAGTGTTTTATCCACAAGCAATATTTCAGATATAGTTCCCATATTACTTAAAAAGGTACCTAGTGGATGACTGATAGTCATATATTGGGCATACCTCCTTTCCTCCAGAGGAGGGACATTCACAACGATAGCATTGTTAATATGCTGTTTGTATTATGTTCTAAAGTCTAGTGGCAGTGGAATGGGTGCTATGGGAAAGAACCCATCTATGTGGTTTCTCTTGCTGAGCCAGACCATTTTGTGTTTGGTTCAAACATGAGGAGGGACTGCTTTATTTTTAGGCTAATTCTTCTTTAGAACTAAGATGGGGTGAACTGATATGTGGGAGTCAGCAGCAACACAGTTGTCAGGTTGAGACACAGGGGATGCCCTGTAGCCAAAATGGCCTGGTTGTCGAGAGGGGTATAATTTGCCTTGTACAATGTGAACTACATGTTATTAAAGATGCAGTTTAATGTTCTTTTCCAAGAAGGTTGTCTCTGGTGTTTTTATTGTCCAGGGAAATGTGGCACCAGAAACAATCGCATTTCCTGTAATTTTCTTTGAAAGGGGGTAAACTTTCTTCGAGTTTTCTCTTCCTTCCATTAGAGTTGATAATGAGAAATTGTGAGGATTATTAAACACTCAGCTTTCAGTACAAACTTATTTAGCACAGATGTTTCTATAATTGCAGTACACTGGGAAAATTCACAGTGTTCAATGGTCCAAGACTCATTATTACTTATTACTTCTACCTGTGTATTGTGGTGCTAGCTAGCAAGTTGGGCTGAAATGTTTAATGTAGCAGGGAGTTGTCGTTGTAGATGCCCATTACTTTTCAAAGGCTACTGAAAAAGGAGTTAATGGATGTTCTTTCTCACCCCCTTATTACTTACTATTATTCTTTCAACTGTTCTACAACTTTGTCACTTTCTGTAAAAAGACAATAATATTTTAGGAAGAAGGGGACACCAGAAACAGAGCCATTTTGTAGTATAGCCAATAGCTCCCTATCCAGTGCCCATGAGAAATGTATCAAGTCCTTGGGGCCTTTTCAAAACCCGCCATATTGCTGACACTTGTGTTTTATTGAGGATAAGAAAAGAAAAGTGAAAGTGTATGTCTGGCTCTCTGTGACATCTCCTTAAGCTACATCTCTTTCCCATGAGTGGAACTGTTCATACTTATAATGAGGGCTTAGAAACTATGGCATGGGGGCATAAAAGATACAGTGAGAAATATTTGAAAGAGCCTATTCAGAAGAGGTGAAATTTCCTCATCTTCTTAGTCCCTCTGTGTTCTATATGAAAATGAGGAGAAAAGCACCCAAACAACATGCTTTGTTTCTTTTTGGGGGGAAGGAAGCTTTTTTTTTGGTTTACTAAATGCATTTATGAATTGCCTCAAATATAAAACATTCTAAAGGTATGTGGTCCCAAGGACATGATGTCCAATTGTTCTTATTGCTGAGAGATTTTTAGGGGGCTATGTAGGATAACCTAGGTGCAGGTTGAAGAAAACTCTTCCTTCTTTGTGTCTGAAAAACCCTGTTCTAACACTATAGGAGACAATGTGGATCAGTGAACAGATTACTGGCTCTGGAGACAGAACATCTGCGTTCAAATCTTGCTTCTGATTTAGGCAAGTTACTTAGCTCCCCAACTACCAGCTTCCTTGCCTCTGAAACATGGAGGTAACCTGATGACCTCTCAGGTCCCTTCAAGCTGTATGTCAGGAGATCTAAACCTGGGATCAGTGAATTTTTTAATTTAATTTTTTGTTATATTTCAATTAACTTGGTTTCTCTTGTAAAACTATTTATTTTACCTTAAGCGTTGATTGAGAAAAGTGTCCATGATTCCCCTGAAGAGGTTCTCTTGTTTTATATCTTTATAATCTTATTCCAGAAGATAAAGAGGAGAAGAAAAGGGGGATTTTTAATGCAAACTAACCTGTCAGGAACAAGAAAGTTTAAAGTTTCAACTATAGAAATAATAGAAATCAGATATAGAGATTATAACTTTAATTTATCAATCCTAAAAGTTTTATTAATGATTGAAAGTTTGCTTTTCAAGTATGCTTACTTTCCATAAAAATAAGCTCGGGATCAAAATTAAATAGAAGGAGGAAAGCAGGCTAGATTGCCTTTAGGAGATGTGCTTTGAAAAACCTCAAGCTTTGCCCTAAAAAAAGACCGATCTTTGGAATACCAAAATTCTTTTGCTGATGCTTCCTGGCTGTGAGTCATGGAACATTATTGTCTCTAAAGAAGTCTCAGATTACTTAAGGGCAATCAAATGGTGGATTTCAGTAGGCTGAAACATATTATGGGTGAAGGACTGAGTAGAAGTGGCAGAAACAGTGTCATCAGAGAAATATATGCCCTGAAAAGGAAGTAAGCGGTCACTTGACATATGCCAGGTTTAGCCAATAGACAGCCTTCATGCTCCATTTGTATGCAACATTTCTACATGTCTAGGTGAAGGCACAAAGCTTGCTGGGTGGCCTTTATGTGAAGGATTTACTGGAAGATTTAGATAACACAGCACAGTATGAGAAGTGGAGGATGGGTTGCAATCTGTATCATTGTAAGGAGTACATGTATGGATGTCAGCGAGATCAAAATCCCAAAGAAGCATGGATAGTCTTTCTATTGTCATGGAAAACTGGGGAACTGTGTGAATTAGAATATATTTCCTCAGAAGGCACTGAGTTTGATCTTCTTGGAAGTCTTTTTTAAAAATTATTTTTAGTATTTCACCAAATATTTCCCAATGTGTAAAAAAGACTTTTTAACAATAATTTTTTAAAATTTGCACGTTTCAAATTCTCTCCCTCCCTATCATTCCTTGCCCCTCTTTGAGAAGGGAAACACTTTTATTTGGATTAAGCATGTGAAATCATGCAACCTGGGAGTCTTTAGGCAAGTAGAAGGGAATTGGGTTTGATGGCTCTTATCACCTCACACCTGGACTAATGCAATGAACTGTTGTTTGCACTTCCTGTTTCAAGTCTCCCTTTTTGTCATCATTCAGTCATTTCAGTACCGCTTGACTCTCCGTGACCTCGTTTGGGGTTTTCTTGGCAAAGGGAATAGAGTGGTTTGCCATTTTCTTCTCTAAGAGATTTTTACATATGAGGAAACTGAGCCAGGCTAGTTTCTAAACAATTGTTAAATTGTTCTCCCTGAAGCACAAGAATGCTCATGTTACATCCCCTCCCCTCTATTCAATAAATTCCTATCACTCCCTGTCAACTCCGGGATCAAATTCAAAATACCACTTCTTTTTTATAGCATTTCATAGCCTGGACTTTTCCCCACCTTTCACATTCTCTTATTCTTTACTCCTTTATATGTTCTATATAATCCAGTGTCCTTGGTCTTCTTACTGTTTCTCCTGACATTTTCCCTGATTGTTCCCCATGCCTGGAATTCTCTCTTTCCTCATTTTGGATTCTTAGGCTTCCTTCAAGTCTTAGCTGAAATTCTACCTTTTTTTTTTTCAAGAAAAAAAGATCTTTACTCAATGCTAATGCTTTCCTTCTGTTGGTCATCTTCCATTTATTTGTCATATTTCATGCTTATACATGTTTTTTCCAATGTTGTCTCCTCTACTAGAATGTGAACTCCTTATGAGAAGGGATTGTTATTTTGTTTGTTCCCCCAGTCCTTAGCACAATGATTGGTGCTTAATGAATGATTATTGACTTGTCTTCCAGATCCAGACCTATGATCCTGAGACCCTTTGAACTAGAAACCATGTGTCAGGTATGGTGGACAAAGGATCCTTGTTCTGGCATATTTTAGACTAGGTAGTCTCTGAAGTCCTTTCCAACTCAGGAATTCTATAAATGAGGAGTAAAAAATATAATTCTTATCCATTAGATATATATTCAGTCTTTGCCTAAACATATGATACACATTTTCAAAACATGAAGAATAACCACTCAACTGATTGGTTCTAATTTTTTGGTTTAAATCATACTGATGAGTTGAACATGCAATCTGCAACTCACCAGATAATTAATTCCCATTCCCATTATTACTAAATGAATACCTTCCATCTAAATAAGCAAATAATTGGTCTAAAACCAGAAGTTATAGGGCACTCACAACTACTTTTAGATCAATCACATACAGAGGAGAGTTCTATGAAGACCATTTTTCTAGGTCTGTATGTGGAAAAGTCTGGGAAAAAAGTGTCTAATGTTGAACTGAGTTGTAGGGAACGGAAAGAAGTAAGCAGATTTGGTATGCTTGATATTTCTAATACTTCAAACATAGAAACTAGTTAAGTATATTTCAAGAAAAAAGATTCCTTCCTCTCCCAATTCACCTCTCCCCTCCATTCCCCACTCTCTTCATTTATCCAGCTAGGTGATGCAGTATTGGAAGTTACAAGAAGATGAGACTTAAAATTCTATCTCAGGTGCTTATTTGCTATATCACCTTGGTACTAAAATTCTAAGTCTCAGTTTAATGGAGAAACATAGATTTAGGAGCAGCTAAGTGGCCCTGTGGATAGACCTCACTATCTCACTAGACTGAGAGTTAGGAAGAACTGGATTCAAATAAGATCTTGGACCCTGGGTCCCTGGACTTCAGCTCTTGCCCTTCTGTCTTAGAGTTGTTACTAAAACAAAGTTTTCTTCATTAAAGAACTCCTTAATTTCTAAGCCTTGTGAAGGAGCTCCTAGAACGTTTAAGGTCACTTCCAGCTCTAAATCCATGATCCTAATGGAGCCACTGGAAATCTGGGAGGTCAAAGATTGCGAGATTTGGGGGAAGCATTAGTGACTAAGTCAGAAAAGGAACATTTTCAGCTCCATAAATGGCTTTCAAGATGAATACAAATGTGTGGCAAATGTGCTTTTTTTTTTCTTTCAGGAAACCCAATAGGCTTGGAACAATGGTGCAACATACTTAAGAAGGCTTAAATATTTCATACACATGTAATGCCAGGACTGAGCAGATGCTCCATTAATTAAAGTGTCTTGCTAACTCCTACAAGTTGCACTTTTTTATTGTGGAAGAAAAATCAACAGTCTCAAGGTTAGAGTATTTCTGACAAGCTTCTCATTAGCATTCCACCTTTTTAGATCAGCATGCTTTCTGGTGAGATCGAAAACACATAATCCACTTGATCATGAAAACAAGCCATTTCAAAACCCCAAATAGCATCTGCACTATTTCCCATCTTCAGTTTCAGATGGAAGTCAGAATTCTAAAGGGGGAAACTAATTAAAAGTTCGCTAAACTTCATTGCTCTCTTTGGAGCATCGCTTTGACTGAGTGCTGCAGGGTCAGATTGTTGGAACTGGGAGGTGAGAGGGGGCTGGATTCAGGTTTATTTGAATTATAGTCACTCTTTTCTCATTTGGGCTTGCTTTTTCCAGGCTCTAAATCAAGTTCTTCTATAGGACGGAAAATAAGTGACAGAGAGAAATCTAAAGCCGTTGACACCTGCACCAAATATGCCAGCTCAGATGGAGTTATCAGCATTTCCTCCACACTGCAGTGTACTCAAATTCTTCTCACCCATTCCTTCCCTGGAACATGTCTATTGAGGAGGAGCAGTAATAACTACGGTGCCAATTAAGGTGGTGTACCTGGGGCCAGCAGGAGCTTAGTATGGGGACAAGGTCACTTCCTGGGATGGAGCTGTAGCTCCCCAATTACTAGTCGTGCCACTACCTCTTCTAACTTGTCAAATAATGAGGAGACTTTGAAGGCTAAATCCAGCACTAGCTCCTAGCAGGGTTAGTGCTGAGTGAATGACAATGATCCGTGGAGCCCGAGAGTCTGACAATGTCTGTCAAGTTCTGTTCACAAGGATGACGAAGTTCATTTCGACTCTGCACCTATCGAGGAAAGGCATTGGGGCTGATCCCATCAGTGCAAAAGGAGCAAATTACTCCCTTTCCGGGAAGTGTATTATTCACTCTTTCAATCCACCATGACATTTCAAGCCTATTGACCAGAAAAGAAGTTTCCTGAATAAAAGGGAGCAGTTCCTCCATGAGTCTAGTCCTTTCTTTGCCCTGGCTCCAATTTCGAGTCTGACCTATGAATTTCACCCCCCAACCCCCTTTTGGCATTAATGCTGTCTCTCAGTGGCAATAGCTTTCAAAAGAGAAAAAAACAAATAAAAAAAAATGAAAAGCCCTAAATAGCTGGAATTCAGGTAGTTCTTTAAGTTTTGCAAAACACTTTCAAATATCTCATTTTATCCTAAACTAGAAAAAGAAAGAGCAAACATTAGGAACAGAAATTTGTCTTTCTTATGATAGCTATCACTGCCAATGAAGACTTCCGTGAAGATCAGAGGAAAACTCCAAGATATTAATAATAACAATAAATTCACTTAGCAATCCAAACTCAGTAGGAGAGGTCTTAGATGACCCAAGAGCTAATGTCTTCCAGGCTTTATTTCTGTGTTTTTATATTCCATAGACCTCAGTAAATAGCTGTAATACTCAACTATTTTTGGCTAGCAGGTCATTTGAAATATGTTTTCCTTTCTATTCTGTTTATTTATTGCAACAGTGGGAGGACATTGTTGGTCTATGACTATGTTTGAAATCAGCTGTGTAAAAGATCAGGAGGGTGAATGACTCTCCAATCTCCCTAGGTGCTTCGTGACTCATTCTTGGACTTCTGTTTGGATGCACTTTTGGGAATAAAACAGAGGTTCACTCCATGACGTATGGACAAAGATCCCTAATAAGAAGCTGATTGCCTTATATTCCCTTTGGAATCAATCATTCAGGATAGGGAGCTTTGTCAGAATTTTTTTTCCAATGAGAAAAAAGTACCATTTTCAAATGCTCTAATGTTTTATAGGGAGCACCTTTGAAGAACTTCACAGAACATTTTTTAACTGACCCTTATCTAAACTTCCTGACCTTCATTGAACTCATCTGTAAAATGAGGGTGTTGCACCAGATGGCCTCTGAGGTATTATCTATCTCTAAGTCAATGATCATTTGGCTTTGACTTACATAGTAAACCTACTGAGGATAGGAAGGAAATCTTGGGTTTGGTAATTTGTAAACATCCATCCAATGACACACAGGGGAGGTAAATAATAAAAAAAAAATCTGCCCCATAAGTAACAGTTAACCCTCATAGATTATATTCCCTTACAGTTTAAATTGCTAAATTTTATTTATTAAAAACTTAAAATTTTAGAGTAAATAAATAAAAATAAAATATAAATAAATACTTTTAAAATTTTCTAAATTTTTATTTATTATAAATAAATAAATTTCACATACTCACTTTTCAAAATTATGCTAATCAGAGAACCCTCCAAGACAATTCTGCACCATTCCCTTTGTTGTCTAACCCATGGAGGACTCTAAATTTAAAGTTTTAGAGACCCTGAGATATTTGCCAGGTGTTGGAATGCTTATTGTCTCTTACATATTGCCACTTAATCACTTCTGTTGTTTAAGGGAGAACTGGTGTCACTTTTCCCTAACCCCTTTGACACAGATAATACATTGTTCCAGTCTTTCCCAAGATGATTGGAATTATGAGAAGGTTCAAACACCGGCATAATATTTTAATATTTGCAAGAACTTGGGAAAGTTCTGGGCCTAAGTTTCCCCATTTATAAAATGAAGAAATGGAGGAGGGCAGTGTTGGTTTAGATGATTTCTAGGGTCCCTTTTTTTCTAAGTGTATGAATCTTAAAACTCTGAAATTATATGAATATTCTTTCTGTCTTATAGGGATGATATACTAAAGTAAATGGTGGAATAACTTCTGAATCTTCTTGTGTACAGAGAGTTACCTGCCTTAGTCTACAGGAGCCAGGTTTGGAATGTGGCCCAATATCATTGGTTTTTCACAGAAGGAAGTGATCTTCCAAACTTTTCTGTTTCTCAGGATTACTCTCTCACTTTGTGGAGCTCTTATAAAGGTATTTATTGGACCCATTTTGTCTCTCTCTGCTTATAGCATCTTTTACTCTCTACGCAAGAGAAACAAGCTCCACTTAGTGAATCAGTTGCTCTTCATAATTAAGAAGGTTCCTTTTCAATCTTGACTATGAACTTATTCTACAGGAAAAAACTCTTGACATATATTAATTACTATGGAAGATATGATGAATTCAGAGCTTCCAATATTGGTGGATATGAGCAGACATATGCTACAGAGAGAGAAAAAGAGGAGAAATGGGTTAATGTTTTACTGTTACTTTTTTCCCCAAGTTTGGCTCATTTCAGGAGCTATGACTCTTCTGGGCTTTTTCCAGTCTATCAGTCAGTCAAAAAATACTTATATGTGCCAGGTCCCAAAGAGATGAAGAAAGTAAAAAAAAAAACCATAATCCCTATGTTCAAGAAGTTTATAATCTAATGGGAGAGACTATTTGAAGATTTCTTGTGATATTATATCTTATTATTTTATATATGTATCCACATGAGAATGTTTTAACATAATATGCACACATAAGCACATATAATAAACATGTATCCACAGATACACATAAAATATTATATCTAGTTTAAAATATCATCTATTTTACTGCTGGATCTTTCCATCTGACTTGCACCTGAAACCTTCCATATGTGTTTTTTCCCATTAGAATGAAAACATCTTGAAAACAGAAATGTATTGTACTTTTCTATTTGCATGACCAATACTTAGCCAAATGCTTTGCAGTCAGTAAGTACTCAATAAATATTTCATTCATTCATTCATTCATTCATCATTCATTCATTCATCTTCTTGAACATTATGTCTTTTTTTTTCAAGAGAAAGACATTACTAATAATGGAAATGACTCTTATAAGATTCATAATATCTCTTTAAATAAGCAAAATTATTCCTAAGGAACAAAGTTGTTTACTTACAAATGTATAAGCAAAAACTACTTACACATTTGGAGCTGATCCACTTTATTAAATTCTTTTGAATGCCATGGAAGTAGTGTATTTTTATTTCTAAGGAGTATAATAATGTACTTTACCTAAAATTCCAAGAAATGCAGCTCTTTTCCAAAGGAAGACTCCTTATTAAGGACATGGAAGAAGATACATCAGCTTAAGTCTATTCTTTTTTTTTTTTGCATTATAGATAATATTATTTCCAAATAAGAGAAAAGGCTTTCTAGATGATTATGGAGTCAGGAATGGGCAAACATAGGTTGATACATGATTGTAATGGAATATAGTGTAAGAAATGATGAATACAAAGAATAGAGGGAGGCATAGAAAGACTTAATTAACAATTAACTGATGCAAAGTGAAAGAAAAGAATCTAGGAAAAATATATGTAATGAATACAAAAATATAAATAGAAGGAACAATAACAAAAAAACTCCACAAAACTAGTCAAATCTTCATGCCTATCTTATTATAAGGTCCAACTTTCTTTCTGGAAAGGGGTAAGAGAATGTACTTTCCTTTTCTGTAGAAGTTGGGGACTAATCTCTCATCAGTATTTTTTTTTTGGTTTTATTATTGGGTTTTGGTTATGTGATGAGTTTGTTTTTGCAACAATGACCAATTTGAATTGTATTTTGCATGACAATAAAATATTTAAAAATATAAAATTTGGGCATTATAGATAGGGAACATTGCACTTTCTGGCAAAATATGTAGATGTGTCTATTACTTTGGATTGCTTCCCCCCTCACCCATCTTTATATTTCATCCTTTATTTTAGGGCATCTCTCTGAGTAGAAAATAGGTAAGAATATTTGGAAGTGAAAGTGATATAAAACAAAGAAAGAAATATTTTTGAAAATTCTGAAGAAAAATTTAAAAAGACATAACCAAGAACTATGTCCTTCTTTATGTCAGTTTCTCTTTCCATGTAATTTTTCACTATCCTTTGCCTCTCAGGAGCTATTTGACCTAATAAATATAATCTTTTTTTTTCCTAATTCAAGGTATTAGGGAGAACATAAAATTTCAAGTCAGGAGACCTGATTTCAAATGATAGTTTGGCAATTATTTTCTTTGTTACTTTTCTCAATTCATTTCACTACTCTGCACTCTCACAAGATCCTTAGGATTCTGCTTCAGATATTTATTTACTTTGTGTTTCTAGGTAGCTCATATATATTCTCAGCCTTGGTTTCCTTGTCTGTAAAATGGGAGTTATTAATTATAGTGCTTAGTTCACAGGATTGTTTTGATTATTCAATGAGAAAATGTATGTAAAGGGATTTGAAAACCTTAAATTATTATATAAATGATAGCTATTGATATTCTTATTATTTAACAACTTAACTTATAGACTTGTAAAAAGCTTTGTTAAACTTAAAGCATTATATAACTGTAAATTATTTGAAACTATGACAGTTTTTGTAATCACCTGATATTATCTAATCAAGTATTCCCCTGACTCTAGCTCACCTGCTTAAACAATCACCCACAGGATGCCAGAAATCTTTGAATATTCATTCTGATAATCAGTTCCTTAATTTGCCTCCTCTGTACAATACCAATATTTACATGATAATAATTTAACAAGATAAAAATGATGATGTGCTGTGTAAGAAAAGAAGTGCGTTGAAATCTAAGATCTTCAACAATGCATAGAAAATATGAAAATATTTATTAATTTGGCTATGCAAAAGAGGCTTTTAAATAATCTTTAGAGCATTAAATGAGTAATTGCTGTTTTATATAGGTAGTGGAAAGGGCTCTTGTCTTGGTCATTAGGTCCCCACGTTGTTAGCCAACCTGATGTTCACTTAGGTATATTTTATGCGGTTCAAACTATTGTTCTGTCTTGCTTCAGACAACAAACTCTTTTTCTTTTTTTCAGTTTTAATCACTGTAAATGACTCTTTTGTTGAAGACTTTTAAAAAATCGTAATGCAAAGCTTCTGATCACAAGTGAATCAACCTTTTACTCTCATTTAGCCTTGGGTTCAAGCTAGATTTAAGAGGTCAAATGTAATCCAAAGCCATCTTAAATGAGTTTTTCATGAGATTGGTGCATTAAAAAAATTCTTAATGTCTTGGATATCTTATTGCATAATCCAGTGGTTACTGAATTATAGAAAAGAATCAAATGGCACAAGAATAAAAAAGCAGCTATAATTTGTAAATTACCTCTATAAGCTTCAAATTTAGAAAAAAAGGTCTGAGCACATAAAGTTCAGCTAGGTTCTATCAGTATCTAGGAATTCTTAAAGGAGAGTGCCTAGTTTTTAATTAGCTTTTTTCTGTTTTCTTTTGTGGTGATGGAGGTTGTGGGCCATATTTCATCAGTAGAAGAAATGGTACACCTGACCTAGAAACTTGCTTCTAATACATCTTGGCAATTTGCCTATGATTTAAGTCTTTAGAACTCTTGGGGCATTTGAAGTAGGTAAAGTGGCACAATGGATAAAGTTTTGGACATGGAATCAGGAAGATGAGTTCTAATCATGTTGGTGATACTTACTAGCTTGCTGACCCTGGGCATTAATAATAATGGCTGGCATTCTTATAGAATTTTAAGGTTCACAGAGTGCTTTACATAGGTATTTTTACCATATGATTTTCACCATAACTCTGTATGAGAGATACTAAATATGTTACTTCTGAATTCAGGAGCCTCTCTAGGATTCAGATTCCTCATCAGTAAATTGAGGATGTTGGGTTCAGCGACCTCTAATATCCTTTCCAGCTCAAAATTAATCATTGACAACCTTTGGTCATATTATTTTTTATATGAGGGTGGTAGAATTTGAACCTGGGGCTTTCTGACTCTAGCATTGGTTCTCTAGCCACTTATAATACCAGGGAAGCTTCTCTTTATATTAAATGAATGAGGAAAACCACATTTTTAATAAAATAGTTTCAGGAAGGTTATGGAATTTAAAGCTAGTAAAGTCCTTAGCAAACATGTGATCCACTTCTACCTACTTCTTGTGATATTACAGATGAAGAAACTGAGGCTAACAGAGGTTTTGAGAAAAAGTCACAGAGTAATAAAGTCAGGATTTAAACCCAAGGCTTCTAACTACCAGTAAAACTGTACCGTACCTCCAGGTCATTCTATATTCCTGAAGACAGGATTGGTCTGATTTTAAGCAGATCAGTGTGTATTTGGGAATCCTCCTATTTCTTTGATGGAGAGGTAGGCTGAGTTGCTCTAGCCATAGCCACTGTGTTCTCTTTCTGTTCCCTTAATTTCCCATTCACTCTCAATGGGGAGAAATGGGGTGAAAGACCATGGGTCATTTAAGCCAAGGGAATAGGTTGAAATGGTGATGACTATACAAGAAAAAGAGAAGTTGAGAGCTTCTTGATGTTTATAATGATGAAGGATTCCTCCTTGGGTCCAAGAGTCATAACTAAGTATCTATCTACTATTTCAGAGAAAGAACTGATGAATAGATATAAGCAAGATGCAGTTTTATCTATAGATATATCTTTTTATCAAATGATATTTTAATGGTTGAAGGTAAAAGAGGGAGGGAATTATCTGGCTATTTTAATGTGACAAACGAACAAACAAATAAGTGTAAATTAAAAAAAAGTAGAAAGTATTGGTCTACTTTGGCATTGCTCATCGTATGTGGTTGTACATCATCCCAAACATATCATTTTCTGGAATCTTCAAACATTGGAGGAGATGTAAAGATGGCACTATAGAAGTTCATAAGTTTCTTGAATATTTTTTTTCTCCATTGGAATGCAAGTTTCTAAGACTAGAGATTATTTCATCATTTGGAAATGGAAAAAAGCCCTGCCTGCCTTTATATCAATTAGTTTTGACAAAGTTATAAAAAAAGGCCCTGGGATTTTAGAATTCCTCTCCTTTTATAGGAAGGGTCAGACTTCTTCATTTCAGATGAAGGATGTTTTAAGAGGTCCTGGAAGTTTTCCCTGTTCCCAAGTAGGATCTTTAGTTACCATATGGGGTGCCTGAATCCCTTAGCCTTCCTGAAAGGAAGATCCATTCTTTACCCCCTGGGACACAATGTAATACGAATCATATAAATCTTAGTGGGAAGTTGGTGTTGGGAATACATGCTTTTGTATTGGCCACAGGGACATCCGAGTGGAAACCTCTTGGTCTCCAACAGGGTAGGTACTGTAGAGGTGGAGTACATTTAAATGAAGGGAGAGAATCTGGGAGAGAATTTTCTCCCGCTTCCCAGTTTTGCCTAGTGCTGATTGTGACTGTACTCATGTATCAAAGGAGCATCGTTTTAGGACTGAAAAGGAATTTAGAAGGCCACTGAATCCAATCTACTCATTATACAGACAAGGAAACAGAGGCAAAATAGTTAAGTAATCTTCCTATGGTCATATACTAAATGACTGAGGCAGAATTGAATTCAGGTTTTCTGTACTCTAAATGTAGTGCCTTTTTCATTATGTCATGGTACCTCACAAACAACATTCTTTTAATCACTGGAGAAAATGTACGTTTATATACACCGTGATTTTTTTTTCTATTTTGTATTCTCCACTGATTTCCTTATGCTGACAAAATTCAATTTTATGCCAAGATTCCAGGATAAAACACAAGAGAAGAAAAAGAACAGATAATGATTTTTAAAAATCCTTACCTTCTATCTTAGAAGCAATACTAAGTATCAGTTCCAAGGCAGAAGAGTTAGGCATTTTGGTTTAAGTGACTTGCAGCTGGGAAGTGTCTGAGCTCTGATTTGGACCCAGGGCCTCCTGACACCAGCCCTGGTACTCTATACACTCTACTACCTGGATAATAAATTTGATGATTGATAATGATGATGTGATGATGACAAATAAGCCCAAATGAAGAAGCTGAATTTTCATTAAACCAGAGAAAGAGGAAGATATTAGACCACTGGACCATATTTTTCTTAGGTAGACATCATGCTTTGTACATCTGTGTGCCCTATAGTTAGCCTTTATGATAAACCATTTAAAAATACACTTTTCCAAATGGCCTTTCTTTCTCCTACTGACCCCAGAAGATTATAAGCAGGCAGGATCTTCCTAAGGAACCCCTGATGAAAACAGGTGAAGTCAAAGGCTAATATTTCCCATGAGTTCCTTTTCCTGTGACAGTTTGCTTAATTCAACCTCTTTCCCTACCCCTAACTGAACCAGACAAGTTGAAGCACTGTCACATACAACACATGGATTTATTTACCAGGTTCCATCCCCCTTCTCTAATTTCTTAGACCATTTCCCTCTTTTTTCCCCACAATAATTTTTCCCTTTCCTAAGAGAAGTCAAACTTATGCCCTTGTAGAAAGGACACCATTTTCTCATCTCTGCTCTTATGGGTTTATGTAAGCTGACATTTACTGTGCCTATTCTCTCACTCTGAGCTATTTGAAAGTGCTTGCCCAGGGACTCCTTTGGGACCTGGTTTCCAGACTGAGGGCTGGTGTTGCTTTCAGGGTGAAACCTTGGAACCTCTTCAAAGAAGAGACAGGTTTGACCCCAGAGCCCTTATTTATAACAACCAGTCATAAGGTGGCCATCTTACATGACCTATGGAATGTGCCCCGCACTATTTTTAGACACTATAGAATGTGCTCAAGGGCAAATGACACATTCCACGATTAGGAATGAATTCCTGCAGCAACATTATTAAATATTAAGAACTACAAATAGCCCCATCAAATGGTTATATGACCCAAAAATCTTTTAGTGGAATATTTTTATTCTGAAATGATTCAAACATTTTAAATTATAGTGGGATAGAGATGTTTTTAGGAACTTAAAAAATAAAATGGTGTTGGAGATAACTAAAAATCCTAGAAATGACAAATGAGCAAGCTTTAGAATTGAGCATCCAAGAAGGATGTTTTTTCTTTTTAACCTTCCCAAAGAAGTTCAATACATTTGTACCACTCACTGAAGAAACAACTGACTCAGAGACTATGCATTCTTTTTCAGTGAGGTGCCATGATCCCCAAACAATCTTGACAGCTTATTTCCATTTTTTATTTTAAAGAAGATTAAATATTTGAATATATCTTCACTAGGCATCTCACTTCCTTCAATTATTTTGAGTGGTTTTAAAATTTACTTGTCTAAGACTTTATTTACATCATTCAACAATAAATTTTAAAGTGGGAAACTCAATCAAGCAACATGCTTCCTTTCTCTAATAAATGGATGAGTGGTTTGACTGACTTTTTTTTCTAGTGATTTGATGTCATTTTTATCAAATGAATTCTGCATGTGGTTGATAATTACATGTGAAAGATGACTTTAAAAAACAAGCCCATGAGTATTACTAGTTTCCCATGGACAAGTCACAACTTCTCCAACCTCTGTAAAATAGTGATAATCATATCAGTAGTATACCTGACAGAGTTTCTTCAAAGGTCAAATTAGATAATGTATCCTATGCTTTGCAAGATTTAAAATTCTTGATAAGCATTACTGTGATAATGATGATGATGCAGGAAGGAAATAACTATTTCTAAAGTGCTTATTTTGTGCCAGGCACCATGCTAAACTCTTGATAAAAATTTATTACATTTGATCCTTACAACAACGGAGGGAGGTAGCTATTATTAAAATCTCCATTTTATTAGTGAGCAAATTGAGGCATTCAGAAGTTAAATGAGATACCCAGATCGACACAATAATAATATTAATAATAAAACACAACAATAATAAGTATCTGGATTTGCAATAGAACTCAAGACTTCCTGATTCCAGGGCCAGTGCTCTCTCCATATTTTTAATTATGTGCGTCAATGCTTGGTACTCATAAATACAGGGTCTTCTATTTTCAATATTAAGGCCATCTTCTGACATCTATTTAGTAGAAGATGTCTCTCTCAGGAGAGTGCTAGATATCTAGTACTTTGGGATCTCTGAACTTCTTTTGTGAAGAGACACAACCTCTTTTCAGTATCAAATTTGAATTAGAGCCAACAACAATCTTTTTCCTCAACTGGAGCACATGTTCTTGATCTTATATTTCTTTTGATTTGACACCGATGGCAATAATTGCTACTACAATGTATAAAAACTATTGCTCCCTTCTCTTTATTTTTTTGAGGCATCTTTCTGGAATGAAATGAAGGATTTCAGGATTTATTGCAATAAATGTGATTAACTTTATCTTCATTGGAAGTTTTCTTTCTAGGATGACCATTGTTTAGGGATAGAAGATAAGATGGCAATAAGAATAGATGATTCAATCACTGAGTTATTTCTAGTTGAAGATGGGAGTTAAATGGATAAAAACTTTTTGCTACTATTTTTTCTGAGTGATATCCAATATATATACATATATCTAACACAAATATGAGATGAAAGACAATCCTAAGTAGATATTATCCAAAGATATCAATAATAGTTCTTAAAAAAGAAATGTAAACTATTAACAACCCTATGAAAGGATGTTTTGAATTATCAAAAATAAAAAAAATAGAAATCAAAACGACCCTGAAACTTTGTCTCATACCCATATGATGATTGATAATGACATAATGAAGATGACAAAAGTTAGGGATAGTAAGTGTTAGTCTCAATTTACTTATCAGTAAAATGGGGAGAATAACTTCCCAAAGTGATAGAATAAAATGAGATACTCTTTTCACAGTGATTATAAACCTTAAAGCATCAGATAAATGTTAGCTATTGTAAAATGAATAGCAGGCAGAGAATTATTATTATCAAGTTAGGTATACAAGGTTATTACTGGAAGAGCTGTGAAGTAGTACAATCATATGTAAAATATTTTAGAATTAGGCAAGAAAAATGATACATAGGTTTTTACCCCTTGACCCAGAGCATTCACAAGAGGACTTTGATAATAAGAAAATATCCATATAAACAAAAATATCTCTGATAGCACTTTTTGTACTAATGAAGACCTGGAAACAAAGTAGATATCCATTCAGTAGTGACTAAACAAATTGTGGTGCATAAATTTAGTGAAATACTATTGTGCTATGAGAAATGATGAATGAGATAACTACAGGGGAGAATGGGAAAAATTATATAAATTCATGAAAAGTGAGGTAAGTAGAGTCAAGAAAACTATATGTACAATGACTACAACAACATAAATGGAAAAACACAAAACAACTGAAAATGGATGTAACAAAATTTCAAAGAATAAATATGACTCCAAGAGGAGTTATGAGATGATAGCTTTACCAATTTCTTTGCAGAGGTAGGGAATAAACAGGCAAAGAGCATTGCATAAATTATGAGATTATTTTAATGAATTGATGGGTTTTGCTGATTTTTTCCCTCTTTTTCCTTAAAAAAGCCCTTTGTTATAAAAGGTGGCTTTTTGGGAAAAGAGAGGAATAGATGAGAAATTTAAGTTACATAGCACAAAATATTTCAATATCACATGGGGAATGAATTAGTATAATTTTTCTTTATATTTTGAAAGTATCATAATTTAAAAAGGGATATATTCAGTATTTCTTTGATTTTTATATTAAGATTCTGATAATTTTCAGCCATACTTTTAAGTTCTATGCCCAGAAAAAACAACTGGAATACTATGAAAGAGTGATGCCTTTTAGAACTGATGGTTGGTCTTAGCCAATTGTGGATGAGATGAATGGATCCTTTTGAGAGTGGGACTCTAGAACGAGAATACAGGAGTTCACATTGGACATCATGGAAGAGAATGAGAAGCCTCCCCCCACCCAAACTACACCAAGATGACTAATAGAAACTCTCCATGAAAGTCAAGACTTGATCCAGAGGACGGACATCAGGAGTATCATAATCAAGACACTCTGGAAGGCACTGAGTGTTTTATTCTCTAATTACAACTTCCATAAATGTGAAATTTCTTATAGCTCCAATTTTCCTTTTCTCTTGAGAAGTATGAAGGTGGACATGCCATTTGTGTCCTTGATCTATATGGTTATTTTCTATAAGGGCAACATGGTTTTATTCAAAAAGTATATTAAACAGCATTCCCATGATTTAAAAGCAATAAAAGGTAATTACAATGTAATGATGCCAAGAGCTAATTTGTTGCCAGCAGTTTTGGTTAACTCAGCTTGCCTTAAGAAATTCACAATTCACATTACCAAAGGTGTAAATCCCAAATTACATTGCTTCTCCCTGCTCAGCCTTCTCCTTTATGCCTCTCCTCCCTACCTGTCAGACAAGTGGGTCTTCTAAACTGGACAATTTAATCCTTATATAGTACAACCTAAACCCTCTCTAGTTTCTTCCTCTCAAGTGTAAACTTTAATAGTATGGCTGCGGCTAGGTCTTTTTTTTTTCCTAGATGAATGATACCAGTACCTTTTGTGCCTCTACAGTTAAGGGTCTCTTAACATTTCCATTCTAAACATCTATTTTCAAAGGTTTATAACTCAGCTATAAAAATGTGCTCCAGGCTGAAACTTAGCATACAAGGTCCTAGCCCAGGAGCAATCTTTTACTCTTTTATATATTAATCTTGAAAAAATGGTGTGGCTGTATTTTAAGGAACTGGAGTGCTCACAATAATAGAAGTTAAGGACATAAGGGCACAGGGAAAGATCACAGAGCGAGCAAGTCCGTCTACCTCCTCAATAATAGGTATATCTGAAATTCAGTTTCTCAACATCTCCTTTCTGTTTTTCATTCTCTCTGCTCAGAAATAAATCTAGTTTTATTACTTTTATTATTTGTTTCAATAGCCTCATTTGGGGAACTTATTTAGTAGTTATGCCACCTTGATCTATGTTCCTATCCAGAGATGGCTTGTAGGCATAAGTTGGTCACTCCAGGCCAGGTCACTGTTTCCAGGGATTTGGTTGTTCACTGGGGGATTTCTGTTTCCTAAGAAAACTTTTGTTTGGAATAGTCTTGGTTTGGGGGATAAAGCACAGAGGATCGAAACTGGGTTAAAAGACAAAAATGGCACTTACTAGTCGGGAACTACAACATCTTGAAGAAAACAGAACATTGATGTAAAGAAATATCTCATGTAGAGAAAGAAATGGAAGAAAGGCACAGAAGTATAATTTCAAGATTGAGAGAAAATGAGAGATTGTTTAGTAGCTAGTTCCCTGTTGGTGAGGAAAAATGGGAAAACAGATACTTGGTTCTAATAAAAACACTAAAGTCTTTACTCTGAAGTTTTACTAATATTGATTTGAAAATTGTTTTTTGTTATTTTTCTAAACTAGACCTAGGGTATCCCTGAGGACAATTATTAAATATGTGGCTTATTTCATTCTACCTATAGTTAGCTTGAGTTTAAATGATTAGATTCAATAATTATGCATTTTTTGATTACTGGGATTCTTTTTTCTTTGGGCTGAAACCTTTGATGCAGACCTATAATTAGGATTTTTGGTGTCTGGGGAAAATTCAAATAATCACAGAATTGGAGAACTGTTACAAACTTAGCAGATAACTACTCTCATCCACACGTAAAGGAAATCTTTATTTTTACATGTTATAAGTGGTTTTTGAATTTCTGTTTGAAGAACTTTATATTGGAAGAGAAGAGGAAGACTAAGAAGTCTACTCAGTAAAATGTAGCCATATTGGCTTAAATATTTGGATAAATAAATGTATCCTCTCAGCTCCAAATATCTCAGTGTCCAAGTCTATGACATAGCCTTTGGGAAAATTATAATTCCTTTCCTTCAATGAGGAGTTTAATGGAAGGCCACCTATCTTCATTCTCCCTTTGGATGTTAAGTAGATATATATATAGGATAGAAGAACACAACAGAGACCTCTATGTAACAAATTCTCATCAGACTCACATTGTACCTTTTATAACATTTTAGAGCTTTTAAAAAGTCCTACTTTCCATATTAGAATCAATACTAAGTATTTATTCCAAGGCAGAAGAGTGGTAGAGGCTAGGCAACTGGGGTTAAGTGACTTGCTTAGGGTCACCTAGCTAGGAAACCTCTGAGGCCAGATATAAATCCAGGACCTTCTGGCTCTAAACCTGGCTCCTAATCAATGAAGTTACCTAGCTGCTCCTTATTACATCTTAAATAAAGAATTTAAATTAAGATATTAATAAAGTCAGTAATTAATACAATTTGATACCCATATGTGAAATTCTCCATGAGAGATACAAAGGATAGAAGAATAGAGCGAGAAACTATCTTTAAGAGCTTTATAGTCTATTAAAGGATTTATGTTAGACACACAAATAGAACCAATATGAATTGACACATACATTGGAAATATGTATATGATAGAGCAAAAGTGATTCATGTATTAAGTGTACAGGAGAGGGCCAAATGGAATGGTATACAAGATTTAGAAGGGAGAGATCATTTATCTGGAGGGATCAAGGAAGATGGCACCTGAACTAGGCATTTAAGTAGGGAGAACATTTAAGCAGATGGAAGAGTGAGGGTAGATTTTTTCATGAATGAAGTGCTTTGAACCTTAAAAGACAAATGAAAATAGCAGTATCTGATCATAAAAATGGCGATGGCATTGACTGAAATGTAGAGTGCAGAAAGAGGAGCTGCTTGCAAAGATTGAAAAGCAGGGTTGCCATAAGATAGTGGAGGATCTAAAATGCTAGGCTAAAGAATTCGTATTTTATTTGGCAAGTGATGGAGAAGAATTGAAGATTTTTGAGCAAGGAAATGATGTTATTGTACTTATAAAGGAACTTTAACTATAATGTGAAGGATGAAACAGAAAGGAGAGATATTGGAGCCAAGGAGACTAGTTAGGCCATTAACTAGATAAGTTGAAGGGTAACAATGACCCACATCCAATCAGTAGCAAAGTGAATGGTGATTGTGGGAAATTAGATCACTTTTGTAGAATTAGAATCAATTGGTCTTGGCAATTGATTGGATATGGAGACAGGGAAAGAAAAGAATAATGCATGGCTCAGAGTTTATGAGCCTGTGAGACTGGAAAGATGATTATGTCAGCAACAGAATAAAGGATATTAGGAGACAAGGTAGGTTTTTTTTAGGGGAATATAATGAGCTCAATTTGGATTACATTGATTTTTAAGTATTGGCAGGAAATCTAGATATTTGTAAATCTTGAAATCTCTCAGACTTGTGAATGTTAAAAATTTCCCCATTGGGGAATTCTTAATTGGAACAAATTCCCTACTGAGAAACATTCCCCATTTTGATGTGAGAACTCGCCAGGATCAGAAATGGGAGGACCTCTACTCCAACTGTACTTAAGACTGCTTTAGGGGAAAAAAAAACTCCTTGCTAAACAAAGAAAGTACTTGGATCCATGCTTATGGTGGGGCAAGGAGTTCTTTGAGCCAGGCCTGTTTTTAGAATTGATACAATGGGATGCTAGGTACCTAAAAGGGTCAGGCAAGTTTTCTCTTGATGAGATTAGTTGACTCAGCTGTGTTTTCTCTCATTCAGACTTACTGAGGAGATTGGTCGACTTAGCAGGAATTTAGATGGGCAGTCCTTTGGAAAGCATCTACAGTGATTGGTAGATGTAGGGACTTAGGGGAGGTGACATAGAAGAAAAACCCCTATATAAGAAAAAGCAGAATCTCTTGAAGATATATCCTTTTGGAGAAATCCTTTTGGAGAATCTCTGATGAGGATCACTTGGGAAGAATCTCTTGAGAGAGACTCTGGAGAAGGGAAGCTCTTGGAGGACAATCTCTAAGGAGGTCTCGCTGGATCTCTCTCTGGTGAAGTCAGCTGAGATGGAGCTGGCCTGGTGTCACTAGAATCCTTGTTTAGGCAGATCTTGTGGTGAGTGTTAAAAGACTGACTGATTGACTCTCTCTCTTAAGACTCAGGTCTAGGTCATATTGGCTTGAGGCCCTTCATAATTATTCCTTTCCTACTCTTTCTCTAATTCCTCATTATATTATTAATTAAAAATCTCTATAAAACCCAGTTGACTTGGGTATTTGAATAATTGGGAATATTTCCCTGGCGACCACCTTATATTTGATTAAAAAACCAAGACATTGTAGTGAAACATATTTTCTGCGGTCAAATTTACTCACCCTCTCTTATATCTATTACAATTTATATCTTCCACTATTTTAATCACTACAGTTTAAGACCTCAACCATTTTAAATGTCACATATTATACAAGTATTTTCTAATAGCTTATAATTTAAATATGAATATTCCAACATTAAAACCTTCTACCATGGAATGCAGTCTTGTTTTCTTTGTGTATTTAGATATTTCTTGAACTAATGATTAACAGGCCAAAATAGAAATGGAAGAGTTATGGGAACCCATACAAATGGATTAGTTTTCAAGGATGTATTTGAAGGGATATCCTTTGTCCCAAAGTCTGCTTTGCTTTTTTTTTTTCTGCTGGGTTGGCAAACACTTGGGCCATCAGTCTTTTAATTGTTGTTGATTCATTTTTTTAGTCTATTTCTTGACTTTAGATTTTACATTAGAGTCGAACTCTGCTCACTTCTTGGGATGGAGGTAGGGGATATCTGTCCTTATCTTTGTCTTTCATTGGTTTCTGCTACTTTTATGGTTTAGTGAATGCCTGTAAGTTTCCAGTGCTTTCACAGTGCTGTGATCTGGGGAGAGACAACTAAGACTTCTGCTCCCTCTTGAGTGTGACTCTTCCCCTATGCCCTGAAATTCCAATCCTGAAACTGTATAGTGGGTGACAGAGCTGCCAAAATGGCTCCTGATCCTGTGTCCAATGTAGAATCTCTCTCTGACCAGGCATTCAATCCCCTTTCTGTCCTTGGTGCTTGGCTGCTCTTGTCCACCACCACATCACAGCCTTCAGTCAGTGCCTTTTCCATCAAGTTGCCCTGTACTCATGGTCAGTCCCCACCTTCATCTGTAGACCTCCCCTTTTGTCTTCCTCAGTTGCTCTGGGCTTGAAAAATGATTCACTCTGATTTTATTGATTTTCCCACTCAGAATTCAGTTTTCTGTGCTTTTGTTACAGTGGGGTGGGTGTGTTGAGAGGCTGTGACAAAAATTCTGACTTCATTCTGCCAACTTGACTCCACCCTTCTCCCGCCTTAGCCTCTTTATAATCCTGAAGGAATATATGTCTTAGCAACAATCACTACCATATTTAGATTTCACCTTTGTAGATCAATTTCTCTAGTTGTGGGAAGATAAAAGAAATAACAGCCAAGTGGATCTAGAGCGTATCAGAGGCAAAAAGAGGTCTCATAAGCATCTCAGTCTTGACATGTGGAAAACAGAGCTTATGATCTTTCTCTTCAATCTCAGCCACCTTTCCCAGTATTATTATTTCCTCCATTTTTGCTGAAGGAACTACCATTTTTCTAGTCACTGAAATTTGCAACTTTATATTCGTCTTCATCTTTTCCCTCTACCTCATTTAATCTATTCACTGTCTAATCTCTTTGATTTTACTATTATATCATTCCTTTCTCTCATTTTATTTTCCATTCATACAACCACCATTTTAATTCAGGACCTCATTACCTATTGCCTCAACTATTGTAATAGCCTCATAACTGTTTCTCTGCCTCAAATCTTGCATTCTTCAATTCATCCTACACACTCTGTTAAACTAATATTCTTAAAGTATAGTTCTTGACCATGTCATTTCCCCTCTACTTAGAATCCTTAGCTTCGTTCAGGCAAGAGTGTCACTCAAGAGTGACGTCTATATGAGGCTTCTAATGATTCCCCTTGCCTCCCAATCAAATTGCTAATTTCTTCACATTTCAAATTATTTGGTTCTTACTTTGTATATTTTCACTGTTAGTTTAGATTTCTATATTCTTGTCACCCCAATCCCAAGAGGATTTTTGCTCATTGAAGGAACAGACTATTTTCCCCCCTTTTTATCCAGAACAATTAATACAGTGGTAGGTACACAGTCAGCATGCAATAGTTGTTGAATAAATGATCAATGTGTCTGGAAATATTCTTCAGAAACCTCAAAATATTGATTTACTATCTTTTCAGTTGTTATCTATTTAACAACTAATGATATTCATTGCCAGCTTGAATTCATCATTGGAAATGAAAGCTAGATTACAATTTAAATATCTTGGTATCTCAGCCCCCAATTCCTCTGTCTATAAATCTAGGATGTGTATTTTCAGGAAAACATAATTCCTTCTTTTCAATGAGGAGTATAATGGAAGACCACTAATCTGCAATCTCCTTTTTTTAAGGTTAAGGAGATATTGGTGACTCAGGAAGGATGGAAGAACACAACAGAGTTCTCTGAGTAGCAAGGTCTCATCAGACTCACACCATACCTATTATCTCCAAAGCCAGATGCTTTCTATTGCCCCTGGCATCATTTGGCAGCTGTTCTTTCAAGGATGATAATTGTGGAAATTTCTCTCACTATTCCCTGCATGTCCTTGAGACACTTTTAATAATTCACAGTATTAGGTCAGTCACTTCTCTTCTTTTGGGGCCTCAGTTTCACCATTTGTATATAATATGCAAGTTTTGGAGTAATTGATTTTATGGTCCTCTTCAGCTCTAAATCTTTTGAACATGAAAATGATGGAAGCATCTGATAGTGGCTTCTGTTGATAGTGGCAAATCCTAGCACTGTTTTCCACTTCCTTGGATAGCGCTTAGATTTCTCAAGTATTAGATGTTTCAGTGCCACTCTCTATCTTGCCTCCAGAGGGTATTTTATACTTGCTAAGTATTGTGATTCATATGCTATTGACAGAATATGGCCCCTTTAAAAATAGCTCTTTTATAAACTAATTCAAAATATACTAGAGCTATATTTTAAAAACATCTTGTGTTAATACAGAACCTGGATTGGAAAGGACAGAAAAGAGGAGTAAAATCTTTTAAAGGTTTTTGCCAGAGCCCAGATGTTTGATGATAAGGTTGATGATGATGATATTAGAGTATAATGTTATAGAAATAGGGAGTGGGGGACCAATATGGAAATATTTACCAAGAAAGGATACTTTGGACTTGGAAATTGTTCTCTCCATCTATGTTGCTGTAGTCTTATTTTTGGATCTGCTTAGTTTACTCTGAATCAGTTGATAAGACTTTTGATACTTTTCTGTATTTTTCATATTTATCATTTCATATGATAATAATATATCATTATATTCAAGTATTACAATATATTTTATGTGAATTTTTAACTCCAATTCTTTATTACAACAGAAAAAGCTGCTGCTCTGAATGTTTTGGTTCATATGGACCTTTATTTCAGTTATCCACCTGGGAGAGATTTTTCATAAAAAATTTTATGTTTATATTATGCCTAATAAAATGAATGGTATTAAATACTATTTCATCATTTTAAAAGAAAAGACTACAAGATTGGTTTGAGTTATGTTGAGTTTGGCTTGATGAGGAGTAACTTTCCAATTTTTATGTTTTGACTGTTTAAAACTTCCACAGGTCTTAGAAATGGGTAGAATAGAAATGTTGACGTTTAACCATCACATAGTACTCCTGAAACATGCTGTGCTCTTTCTAAACAATGGTGTGTATGTGTGTGTGTGTGTGTGTTTAAAATTGGTGATTCAGATAGAGGGAACACCTACAATATAGGTTATAAGGTTCTCTTCTTAATTAACTTCTGAACATACAGCTCCTGTGGGACCTGTGTGTAGTTATCCAATTTTTTTTATCCATATACTAGGTAGAATTGCATTTTAAATATCATCACAAAGAAAGTAAGTATGGATTGTGAAATGTAGTGCTTATTTTGATTGGAATTGCCATGAGGGATCATTTTTTTTTTGGATCCAGGGATGGTATTTCCTCTAGAAATTTCATAAATTGAGCAATCTGTCACTTTAAAGCATATAGGTAGTGAGTGTTGTAAAGATAAAAATAAGCACAAACTATTGTATTTATGTAAAAAATTGAAAGTGTTGTTCTGTGAGAGAGAATCTTATTTTTGAAGAGGTGGATTATCAACAGAAGTTGCAGGGGACAAGTCAGATCACAGATCCATTAAAGTATTATTGAAGTCTGGATGTTAATTGTTTTATTTTATTTTGCATATTCATTCTGGATCTAAATTGGCAGTCTCTGTGAAATGAGACCCAAAAAAAAAGAAGAAAAGAAAAAAGAAAGTGAAAAATCAAAACCAAACCACTGAATAAAAATAGCAAAGGAGTCATCTGCATTAATAAAATGTCCACTAAAAATAATTTTAAATATATAATGAATACATTGTCCATCAATTTAATAAAGACATTTATTTAATTTGGACCAATTTCCTGCAATGCACTTAGCAGGCTTTAAAATCCATTTTGTTGGGACACCTCTGAGACCCCATGCTAGATAATAGGGACAGCTGGAAGCTGATTTCATAATTTCTATGTGCAACTAAGGTAGAATTAAAGTGCAAATGCAATTTTTGAAGTGCTTGACATGAGAGAAGCTATAAAATTGCTCTTTGCACTGACTTGTTTTAATTTCTATATGAATGTTTTATACAGTAGTCTTTTTACTGTTTTTTCAAGTTATGAGCAATTATATTTGATTAAAGGGCAATTATTACACATAGAAACTCAGCATTCTAAGATCTATACAAAACCCACTATTGGTTGTTATTTTTTTTAAAATCCCTTTCTTGTAGAAAATGTTGTGGAGATTTTTTTTTTAATTGTAAAAGGCGCAACATCCCTGATTGTTGATAGCAAATTAGAATATTCTTTTAAATGCATGTGACCCCCTCTCCAACAAAATGAAGTATGGTTTTAGCCTCATTGATTAAATATTAATTTTACTCCAGTATTATAGTACCAATCTCTGTGGCTTTACTTCAAAAAAGTTTTATTCAGGTTCTAAGGTAACAAAAGACAAAGACTACACAAAGAGCAGGTGTGGGCTCAAGCAAAGTTGTGATGTTGATTTATTACATAGCATCCTCATTTCCCTCTATTGGTTCCTGGACCCATAGAATTTTGCTCTGTCTGACTTGTTCCCCTCTCATTTAAAATTAAATGTACAACTATTGGCAGGTTTGAGGCTTGATTTTCATCCCAGGCCTAATGGCTTACAGGTGGCAAAAAATCTCCAACAAACAAACAAAATCCCCAAATCTATCTTTCTCACTGAGAAGCCAGAGAGAATATTATAGCTAAAGGACAAGGACAGGGATATTAAAAAAAATTAAACCTGTATTTTCATTGGTCTGTCTTGCTTAAAAGCCTCCCCACTTCCCCTTTTCTATTTCCATTTTAAGTGTATGAAAGACATTCCATTTTGAACTTTGATTCTTTGGTCCTTTTGGCTCTTAGACTTTGATATTCTTGATGTTTTTAAGCTCTAGCAAAATGGTCTGTATTCTGGATAAATTTACCAATAATATATGTTGAACATATTCTGATGCACTCATATAGATCACTTCTCAATCCTTCTAAGAACTTAGGCTGAACAAGTTTAGTGCACTGGCTGCAAGGTTTTCTAAACTTCTGAAAATTCAACTTCTGTGGAAAGTGTGGTTAGTTATTCAATTTTTTAAATTAATACATCAAACTGGATTCCGTTTTTTAATGACTAGGGGGAAGGCAAGAATGGGTCATGAAGCATAGTTTATGTTTTTTGTTGGAATTGCCATGAGAAATTCCCTATTTTATTTTTGTAGGATCCAGATATAGTATTTCCTCTTCAGAGTTCATGAATTGAGCCATTTGCCCCTTTAAAGCATCTAGGTGATGAGAGTTGTAAGGGTAAAAATAAGCACAGACTATTATATGAAAAATGAAATGTGCTGTGCTATGAGGAAGATGCTAATTTTCTCAGAAGTGGATTATCTACAGTGGTTACAGGGGAAACACTTCAGAATCATACCAAGCAGACATGCTCTATTCATTGAGTTGGTGGCCAAGTTTCATTACCATTGCACATTCATTATGCCTGGTTTTTGTATTCTTCTTCCTTACTCTTAAATAAACACAGACTGATAGGGTCTCTGTAAGAGGAACTCATCCATCACAACTACACAGAAAGACTGGATATTTGACTCTGGGATTGTGCTCAGTGGTGCAGAAACCCAAGATAACAAACATAGCCACTCATATGAATGGATAAATGAGAAGGGATGTTCCAGTTTACTATAGGTAGGGAAGGTCTCAGGTTCCATAGCTTAGAGTGAATGCCAAACCTTCTAAATGGACCACTCTGTTACATAATACTGTGTCTCCTGGCCCCAGTCTTGCTATCAGTAAAGCTAGGAAAAGCCTGTGGATGAATAGGAGGACCATGCATTAAAAAAGCAAAGGAAGTAGATTGTGAAGCATCTAAATCCTGCTGGATGGTTATTGACAATATGATGGAATTTGAGAATTGGAAAGGACTTCTTCATCCACCTAGTTCAAACCACACCGTGGAGGAGCCCTCAGTATAATACTCACTAGAAGGCAAACAACAAGCAGTCATCCAGGCTAATATTGAAAGAAAGATTCCTAAAAAGTGGGGGGTGCACTACCTCTTGAGGATGTCCATTTCACTTCTAGAACACAAGAAATTTTAGGAGGTTTTAGTTTTTTCTAAATATTCCTCTTTTAAACTTCTACCTAATGTCTCTGATGCTGCCCTCTGGGGACAGACAGAACAAATCTTACCCCTCCTTTATGTGACAACCCTGCACACACTTGAAGATAGTTATTATTTTGTTCCAGCTCTTCTTTATCCTAAGTTTAAGTTGCCCAGTTTGTTCAACTGATCCTCAACTTTCCTGGATGGAAGGATCTTTATCATCTTGTCATCTTCCAGATTTTCTCCAGAGTATCTTTCTTAAGTGGTGGTGTACACAGAATTGAACATAGTACTAAAACTATGATCTAATTAATGAGAGCAGAATACTTTGGAACCATCACATCCCTATTCTGGAAAGCTATGCCCTCTTAATAACAGCCAAGACAATACTGTCTATGTGTTGTATATGTGTCTGTCTGTGTTTACTTCCACATGACACTACTGACTCATGCTGACCTTAAAGTCCACTAAATTCTCCTTGGTCATATTTTTTAGAACAACTGCTATCTAATATTAAAATTGTGATATTGTTTTTTGTTATCTAAGTGCAGGACTTAATCCTTACTGAATTTTATTTTATTAGCTTCTAGCCTTTTATAATCTTTTTAGATACTTATTCTGTCATCTGTTTTATTAGCGAACTCCCCAAGCTTTGTGTCATTGGAAAATTTGATGAGCCCTTTATCCAGGGCAATGACAAAAGTGTTAAACAGCACAGAGCTAAGCACAGATCTCTGGGTTACTTCACTGGAAACCTGCCACATGAATATTGAACAATTAACAACTACTCTTTGGGTTTGGCCATCTATTCCATTCTAAATGCATCCTAAGTGTCTCATCACATAACCAATCTCTCCATATCCCTGAGAATAATATGAAACTCTTCATCAGAAATTTTGCTAAAATCCAGGTAAACAATAGCCAGAGTCTACCACCTATTTTACTAATTGACTAACCCTATCAGAAAAGTGAAGATTCAGGAAGACTTTGCAACATGCACTTAATTAAAAAAAATTCTCTTGTCCCTGCCATTCTCCCAGTTCCTGTGCATTTTCCAAAGATAGCTGAATGTTCAGAATCACATATTAAAATGATTTGAAGGAAACTTAAAGGCCCCTATGCCATCTTGTAGTTGGTAAAGGATTTCCTGTCCAATATCTTATTTATAACATCCCCAGAAAATAATTATTCTGCTCCCATTTGAATATCTCCAACAAAGAGTTTCTATTTGGAGACCTTCTACTTAGAACCCAAATCAGTATAGCTTTTGATGTCACCTGAGATCCTCCACTGCAAAATCACAGCCCAGACTTATAAGCAATATGCATGAGGAAGGAGAATTTTATCTCTTTCACCCCAATTCAGGTCCTTATGACCACCCTTTTGTACTGTTTTTAGAAGGCTTCCAACTCATATCTTTGCCCCCAAGTGGCTCTTCATTCATGTCTAGTTTTCTCAGCTGCAATGATTCAGCTCCTTCCATCATGCCACCTCAAATGTATACTCTTGGAAGGTAGGAAATATTTATTGCCTTTCTTCATCTCCCCCATAACTTAGCACAGTACCTTGCTTAATAAATGTTGTTGACTGATTGAGTAGATGTCTCATCCCAGGCCTAATTGTCTTGAGGAACTTTTAATTAACACATTAATAAATTTAATTTTCATAGGTCTAAATCTCTTACTTTCTTGCTTTTTGTGAGGGAACTGAAAAAAAGTATGCCATGGTAAAAAGAAAAATTAAAAATATCTGACAACAAATTAATACTTAAAAATTTCCCAGGTAATATTTGGGTTTTACCAATCGTTTTCTGGCTAGGCAGTAGGGTGGTTAAGATTGCTACTTTTGAAGACAGGAATAACTGATTTTACCTCAGAGACTTACTAGATATGTAACTCTAGGCAAGTTACTTAGTCATCCTTCAAATGAATTTCCTCATAGGTAAATTGAAAATAATAAAAGTACCTACCTCACAGGATTGTTGTGAGAATCAAATGAGATAATATAGATGCATTGCTTTGCAAATTTTAAAATAATACATAAATGCTACCTATTATTATAGTGTTTAATATTATTATCACTAAGTATAATAATTCAAAGGCAAGACTAAAGGATTAGGCCATTACAGAAAGACGGGGAGGCTCATAGGACTTGCAGTTATAGGAGACTTTAGTAAAATATAGTTCAGTTCCTTTATTTGGTAGATGAAGAAATGGATCATTTAGAGAGGTAAAATGACATGCTCAAGAAACACAATAATTAAAAATAATTAGCAGCAGGCTGTGTTTAAAACCCAAGTCATCTAATCCCTAAATCAATTTTCTTTCCATTACATCATCCTGTCTTAAGTCATCCTACACCATTTATGTATTTGTCCAACCCTCCATTGAAACTTAAAGTCGGCCCTCCATATGTAAACATAGAATAAAAAGTCATCTATATACCTCATATATAAGGTCTATGACAAATTATAAGATGCCTGTGGTCAAATCTTGGTTTTTCAAAAAGTCTTCTAAGAGTCTATGACAGTTACTGCAAGAGAGAATCTCTGGAATGCAGAGTATTCTTTGTGGCTATGCATCCTCCCTTCCCCCCAGTTTGTTACTAGACAGGTAGATGGACTCCAGCAGAACTGCTCCCCTCCCTCTCTCCATCATACCTGATGACATTTCACATTCCCCTCCCCTCTGCCCAGTAGCCCAATGAAAAGGCTTCCTCCCTCCCCTCTCTGGGGTAAGAGAGGGGCAGGTGTACCCAGCATGGGGAGGGGCACAGCACACTGTCTGGGGAGGGATGAAACTCTATTTCTAAAAGGTTCACCATCACTGGTCTATGAAGTAAGAATGAATATTTTTTTCTGGTATGAACTAGAATGATATATCTGCTTCTCCACAGGGCTAATCAAGGATACTCAAGGATAATCAAAGGATATTTGCCTAAAACAGCAGTGAGCAGAGCATGTGTAGTTGAGAAGTCATAAATAAATGTATCCAGTTTTCTTTAAGAATGCTATGATGGGTGGGTGAAAACTCAAGTTACAACTGAAGTAAATATTTCATAAAATTGAAATAGATCAAAATAAAGGTGAAGGAAGATGTGCTTGACTGTTTTAAAAGTAGCTTTGGGTTTCCATTCTAGGGGAAAATGCATCTTGGCAGTTAAGGATAATCTCCATGAAAATATGACACTTGGAAACCTGTTGAATTTGGTTGACTTGACGCCAAATGAGCTCACTGCTATATTAGAGTCACCTATGACAGTTCTAATTCACTTTAGGCTTTTCAAAAATCTCCAAACATCAGAGAGAAAAATGGATGTCTTCAATGAGATATCTTCTTTTTCTATTTTTCTTTTATGCTATTGAGTCATTTCATATCATTTTATTCAAGAGACACTGCCTACCTTATAGCCCTATGGGAGAACCAAAAGGATGCTCCCATAGGGTAGTATAGACTGAGAAACTCTTGTGCTGCCACCTCCAATTTGCTCTGCCAAGATCATTCCCCAGGGCAGGAATTCAATGCAGAAATAGTGTATGCAAACCTTACAAACTTCATGTCCTATTGTTCTTCATGCAGATTATAGAAAACCAGAGATTCAGGGATAGTCACAATGGAAAAATAGAGCTTTGAGTCTAGGCTTTGTTTCTTTGGCCACAGAAAGATTAAACCATTATTATAAGCAGCTCATTGTTTCTTGCATATATTCTAGATTTTTACTTCCTGTCATTTCTTGGAAGAACTACTAAGAAGAATTAGTCTCACCACACAGTAAATAAATGCTTTAATGCCCTGCATTATTGTTTAAACTAAGCTTCATGAACACTTAAACCACAACAGATACATTGCCAGATGACAGAGCAGTAAAATCACAGCCAGCAGTTACAGTTTGCATATTATTCTGGGTTGCTGCTAGTGAGCCATAGGGCTTAAATTTGGTTCATTGGGGGGAAATAATAATTTATGAAATTGACTTTTTAAACATTTCTAATGAAAACAAAAAGTCCCCAAACACATATCCTAAAATAGTTTAACTCTACTTTCACATTCTCTCCTTCCTCCACCATATTCTCTGTCTTAGTTGTCCAGTCACCGTCAACTAAGAAATCATTTTGAATAATTCAGGAATAAACAGAGTCACTAGGATCATTTTTTGGGAAGAAGATGTCAAAAGAATATGTTTTCTGGCAGGTGCTACCAAGTTGAAAAGACTTGAAGTAAGTCCTGGCCAGTCGTGAAGATCAGAATACCAGAAGTTTCATCACTAGCAGATTGACTGTGATATAACACTCTTTTTTTGGCAAGAGTAATATATTATACCATCTACTAAGCTGTGAAGTAGATTCTGAACAGCATTGACAGAGGGAGCACCAACAGGGATGACATATCAGATCCCTGAAAGGTAGAAAAGAAGTAAAGATACAAGCCAAGTAGTATAAAGTATTGATGAAAGAAATGAAGAGACTTTGCTCTGGCAATCCATTTTTTAAAAATTAGTTTCATAGCTCTGTGGTGTGGGTTGATAGTTAGATTTTCAAAATGGTACCTCAGACAATACTTGTAGGACCCCTGATAGCATTTAGCTTCTAAGTCTCAGTTTCCATCCATAAAATAGTGATTGTAGTCTCATTTATCTCACAAGATAGTTATAAGAATACAAAAAGTTAATATGTCCTAGCTGTGTGACTCTGGGTGAGTCACTTAACCCCTACTGCCTACCCTTACCACTCTTCTGTGTTGGAACCAAGAGTTAGTATTGATACTAAAAAAGAATGTAAGGGTTTAAAAAACAAAGAGTTGACATATGTAAAACATTCCTAAATCAAAAAATATTATAAAAATAAATGCTAGGGACAGTTAGGTTGGCTCAGTGTAGAGAAAGCCAGACCTGAACATGGAAGGTTCTGACTTCAAATCTGAACTCAGATACTTCCTAGCTGTGTGACCCTGGTCAAGTCATTTAATCCCAGTTGCCCAGCCCTTAAAACTCTTCTGTCTTGGAACCAATACTTAGTATTGATTCTAAGACAAAAAGTAAGCTTTTTAAAAAAATTCTAAAATAAATGCTAGCTATTATTTTTATCATTATCACCATCAAACAAAAACAAGAAAAGAACACTTTCTGAATTTGTCTTTTGAATTTATACCTTTGATGAAAAGTAATGCATAAAATGTATAACAGCAATACATATAATGAAGTAAAATTGTGTTTTTACATGCTTTTGTTAAAATGTTTCACTTAGTTTTTTGGGTAAAGGATAGAGGAGGAATTATATTATCTATCTATCTATCTATCTATCTATCTATCTATCTATCTATCTATCTATCTATCTATCTGATCTATCTTATTTTAACTACAAGTGACCCAGAAGGGTCCATGTTTTCTCTATTCAGGACATCAGTGAAACATGCATCCTGTCAGTTGTGATCTATTTGAGTACAAACAGCCCACCCTTAGTCATTATGTACCTATTTGAACCGATTACCTTCTGATAGCCCTGTAGCAGTTGGCTTCTCTCACTTTGACAGATTTGGTACTTTGCTTAACCTTTAAACTGGTAGGGCAATAACACCTTTGACAGAATTAGAGAAATAATTGCAGAAAATTTAGCTAGGAGATCAAAATAAAATAAAACTACCACTGCAAACAAGACATGTGCATGTTTTAAATTAGAAATTAGGGTGAATGAAGGATAAGATATTCACTATATTTGATTTAGCAAAATATTTCTTAATTATTGTAGACATCATAGGAATGTTTAATAACCTACTTTAGTCAGATTAACAATTATGTTTCTTAAAACATTCCTTCAAACCATTAGAATAATTAATAATCACAGAAAGTGATGAAATTTTAGTTCATAAGAGAAATTACAACAAATATTCTACTTTAAAAATCATCCTTTTCATATACTTTAGAAGTGGCCTTTTCTTAATGACTTCAAATTTGGAAGAATCCACTAAATTCAGAGCATCATATTCAAATCTTGGTTACTTTTAATTTTGGGGAATTCTTTCTTTACAATAAGACTAAATATGATAACTTCCAGGTTATTGTGACCAAGAAGATGACAGACTAGACATTTTCTTCAATGCCTATGACCTATAGAACACCTCCAAAACTGTAATTATGCATGAGATGAAGTAATTTAAGTTGCTTCCATGGAATATGGACAGTAAGAACTGTAATTTTAAAAAAGCGGAGAATGCTAAACTCTAATCGCCAAAGTGCTCAGCATTTTCTCAACACAATCAGAGAAACAGAAAAATGTCCCCATTGGGGAAATTACCTCTCTATTACCTGAAGGATTCAGTCTTTCTATGAGTGAGACACAGCAGAAAAATGGGACCAGAGAGGCTAGGGGTGAGCTCTTCAAGGTAATAACATAGATACTCTTTAGAAGGAACTCAAATCTTTAGGAGCTTTAATTCCATGAGGGTCACAGAGTCTAGAGAAGTACTAAATTATATAGAGACCGTGAATTAAAGAATAACATTCTAGAATGTGCAGGAAAAGAAGTTAAACAATGCAAAGAATGAGAGGAGATCTTTTTTCAATAAAAAATACAAAAATCAAATTCTAATAAACAAGTTGAAGGAAAGAGAACTAAATAGATATGTGGAAGAAAGAAAAAAAAGAAACTTGATAAAATCCCAAAAATAGACAAAGATTTCCAACAGGAATGGGAGAGTTTCTTGAGAATGAGGGAAAGAGAGCCTACATTAGAGTAGCATTAAAGTAGAGATTTAACAAGTTGTTTTTATAGTGGAAGAGGAAAAAACTAAGGTAAATATAAATATAACCCTAATAACCTTAAAGGTGATTCAATTAAACAATCTAATAAAGTAAAAAAGAGTAAAAGATTAAATAAGAAAAAAGACCTTTCAATCTATTGCTTACATGAAAAACATTTTGCTGGTTCTTTTTTTTTAGAATATTTTTCCATGGTTACACAATTAACGATCCCCCCATCCTTGCCACTTCCTTTCCCCCTCCCACAGCTGACAAGTAGTTCCACTGGGTTATACATGTATCATTGTTCAAAACCTATTTCTATGTTATTCATATTTGCAATAGAGTGATCTTTTAACTTTAAAATCCTATTCGTATCCCTATGGAACTATGATCTATCATATGTTTTTCTTCTGTATTTCTGCTCCCACAGTTCTTTCTCTGGATGTGGAAAGCATTCTTTCTCATAAGTTCTTCTGGATTGTCCCTCAGGACAATTACATTGCTGCTAGTAGAAAAGTCTATTACATTTGATTGTTCCATAATGTTTCAATCTCTGTGTAAAATATTCTCCTGGTTCTCATCTTTTTGCTCTGCATCAATTCCTGGAGGTTGTTCTAGTTCACATGAAATTCCTCCAGTTCATCATTCCTTTCAGCACAGTAATATTCCATCACTATCAGATACCACAATTTATTCAGCCATTCCCCAATCAATGGACACCCCCTCATTTCCCAAATTTTACCACCACAAAGAGTGAGGCTATAAATATTTTTGTACAAGTATTTTTCCTTTTTATCTCTTTGGGGTACAAACCCAGAAGTGATATGACTGGGTCAAAGGGCAGACATTCTTTTAAAGCCCTTTGCACATAATTCCAAATTGCCCTCCAGATGAAAAAAAAAAAACAAAAGTCATATGTAGAATAAAAATGAGAGACTAGAAAAATGCTACACTTCAGATGATTTTTTTTTAAAAAGCAAGAATTGCAAACATGCTATGAGAAAAAAATCAAAAGGAAATATTTACAAGATAAGAAGGACAGACAAGGAAACTACATACAACTGAAAGGAATCAATGATAACAAGTGTAAAGATTAAATTAATTCTTCCCTGCCCATTTTTAGATTTAATCAATCCACTTACACTTGAGTGGGGGAGTTCTGTGACCTACAGGTGTGATAGTGGCTGATGAATCAGAATTGACTGACTGCCTCCTGGGCAGTCCTAAGGAACGATTTAGCTGTAATTGGTACAAATAAAATGGAAGGGAGTCACAGGAAGTGATGAAAAGGAAGGGTCTTTAAAAATGCCAAGAACTTCTTGTGAAGGTCTCTTTTTGGTCTTTCACCTTCAACTGGACTTTGGAGGAGCTCTGACTGAGGAGCTCAGACTCCTTCTACTTTCCTTAAAACTACCATGTGGGGTGAGTGAAAAGGCTGACTCCTTTCCTGGATTTTCTGAAGGGACTGGCCTCAGGAGAGACCTACTCTATTAAGAGAGGCTTCCTGCATCCCTAGGTCCTTGGATCAAGGCTGAGGCCACTCTGGCTAAGGGCTAATTAGCCCTGCCTGGGTTGAGCCAGGGGCCAGAGCAAAATACTTAGTGTGTAGGCTAGATATCTTACCCTATGCTCTCTCTGAGTTTCTTACTTTCACTTTTTCTATATTTTATAAATAAATTGTTAAAATAAATCTCTTTGGAATTTGACTAAATTCCTGGTAACCTTAAACCTAAATAATCTAGTCCAAACTATATATTAACCCCTCACTTCTTGCCCCTTATATAAGCAAAAATCAATTTTCCATTTATTTACTCTAAGCAATTTATCATCTAAATAAATTGAATGAACAATGTAATTACCTACAAGAAGATATAGATAAGTAAGTATATAATAGTGAAAGGTGATTTCAATGTCCCTCTCTCCACTTTGGACTAGTCTAAAAGAAATAGAAACAAAAGGGAAATTATAAAAGTGAACGAAATTGATAGAAAACATTGAGCTAAAAGACTTATGGCATTTTCCAAATGGAACTGCTAAATGATATATGTATTTCTGAGTGCCACATGAAACTTTTAAAAAATGATCATGTATTAGGGCACAAAGACATGGCAAACAAATGGCAAAATATAGCAATAGTAGACACATGCTTTATAGAAAAGTATGTGATAAAAATATCAATCAGTATATGGAACACAAACAAAAAAACATACACCAATATGTAGATATAACAATGAAATTATAAATAATGAGTCAAAGAAAAAATTATAAAAACAATTAATAATTACATGTAAAAATGATAATGATTAAACAACATACCAAAATTTCCAAGATGCAGATATAGGAATTATCAGGTTTAAAATCATATCCTTTTAGAAATATATTAACAAAAGAGACAAAAGATTAGTGAACTGAATATACATTTAAAATTAGAAAGTAAACAAATAATTATAAATATAATAAAAATATAAGAAATTATATTAATTAGTAATAATTAATAGAAGAAATAAACTAGAAAATAAAAATAACTTAGAGAAATGATAAATGAAAAGAAAATCTTGTTCTTTGCATAGATAAATAAAAATGACAAACCTCAAACAATCTGATTAAAAAGAAAAGGATAGAGACATAAAACTGGTAAAATAGCAAAGGAAGAAAATAGAGGAAAAAAATTGAGACTTGTCAGAATCTATACTGCATGGTCATATAATAAGGAACCTGAGAACTCAAACAAAATATAGGAATGCCTAAAATTACCAAACTAACAGAAGATAAAATAGAGCTATAAGAGAATTAGCACTCATAAACCTATATATTTCACAAAAATTCAATCAAACTTACAAAAACAATTAATATCAATACCACAAATATTATTGTCCAAAGATGAGAAAAAACTGTATAAGATTCCTTTCATGAACTGAATAGAGCCCTAATAATTTAACCAGGGAAACTTAAAATACAGAAGGAAAACATTTACATCAATAACATTAATGCATATTGATTCCAATTTTTAGGTAAAATCCTCTCAGACTGACTACAATAATTCATCCAGTTTTTTTTGTGATGATGAATTTGGATTTATATAAGGATGTTTTTTCCAACATTAAGAAAAAATCAATATAATTAATGATATTTAAAGGAAAAACAAAACCCAAACCACATAATTTTCTCAATAGTTGCAGGAAAAGCTTTTTACTGTACTCATTAATGCTCAAAACTGCAAGGTTTTGTCATAGAGGGAACAGTTCTTGATTTTATAAAAATATATTTATAAATCCAAAAGCAGTCATTGTATTTGCTGGAGACATACAAGAACATTTCCTAATAAAACAAGGATGCTCTCTATTCTTTTTATTATTTGATACAGTTCTAGAAATATTTTCAATAGCAGTAAAACAAAAGAAAGAAACTAAACGTGGAGAGGTAAATAAAGAAGAGGAAATCATCTCCATTGCTAATTATACAATGATGTAAAGGGTTGATTTCCAGAACTCTATATGTGTAGAGGGATGCTTCATAGAACTTGATAAATCAATAACAAAGGAAAATGAAAAAAAGATAGAAATGAAAGAAAATAACACTTCAAGAACTCAAACAATAATTTAAAGCAAGAGTTAGGAAAATTATCTTGTACTGATTAAAGAAGAAAGAGGTACATGAAAGGAACCTATAAGGAGAAATCAGAAATAGTTCAATAACAATGTTCAACAAACCAGGAAATGTAAATTACTTAGTAGGAAAAAATTAAACCTCATTTGATATAAAACAAAAACCAAAAAACCCCCCAAAAACTGTTGGTATAAATGAACAGTAGTTTGGCATAAACTAGACTTCTAGAGTAACATCTCATAGCATCTTTCACAGTACATTCTAAATGGATTAGAAAAAGCAATTAGAAGAGAAGCAAATCATGCACATTTCATAACTTATGGGTAGGGAATATATTCTTAACTGAAACAAAGTGTAGAAGCAAGTATAGAAGATCAAATAATCAATTAATATTTGTTGAATGCCTACTATGTGTCAGTGTCTGTGCTAAATGGTACAGAAAAAAAGAGGCAACTCCTGCTTTCCAGTAGTTGTTAGTATCTTGAGGGAGAAAATCTACAAATATATTTGAAACAAGCTATCTACAGGATAAATAGGAAATGATTAATAGAGGAAAGGAACTATAATTAAGATTGGTAGAGAAAAGTTTTCTGTCTAAGATAATATTTTAGTTGGAACTTAAAGGAAGCCAAGGAAGTTATTAGGAAGAGTTGAGGAAGGAGAATATTCCAGACCTTCAGGACAGTCAGAGAAAATGCCCAGAACAAAAGACAGAATATTAAAATAGATAATTTTGATTACATGAAAGTTTTAAGCTTTTGCACAAACAAAAGTAAAGTACCCAGGATAAGAGCAGTTGAATGGAGGGAAAATTTTTATATCAAATTTCTTTGATAGTGATATGACATTGAAAATATTTCTAAACATGTGTTAATACACACATATGTAAAGCCAAAAGCTATTGTCCAATAGACAAGTGGTCAACAGTAGCCTTAAAAGAATTAATAAATTCTAAAAATCTATTGAAAGAATACTCCAAATCTCTAAACATACGAGAAAAGAAAATTATAACAATCTTGAAGCTTTGCCTCATACCCAGAAAGCTGGCAAATTTGACAAAAGATGAGAATAGTTAGCATTACTGAGAAATCAGGCACACTTTGTTGGTGCTTTGTTGGTGGAATTGTGAATCAATACAACCTTTTGGGAAGAAATTTTAATTATGAAAATAAAGTCACTAAAATTTCTATTATGCCCTTTCTTCTAGCCATTCCATTACACAGTTAATATTCTAAACACGTCAGTGATAAAAATATAGTCTTCTAATATACATATATTATATTTGTAGGCCTCCTATATACACACACACATATGAGAGAGAGAGAGGGAGAGATTGACAGAGGAAAAGAGCAAAGAAATGGAAAGAATAGATGTCCATAAATTGGTGAGTGGCTAAACCATTTTTGGTACATGAATATTATTGTGCTATAAAATATTATGAATATTATGAAACATGGAGGGCAGCTAGGTGGTACAGTAGATAGAGTACCAGGACTGGACTCAGAAAGATCTGAGTTCAGATCAGATTTCACAGACTTACTGGCTATGTGACCCTGGGCAAGTCACTTAATCCTGCTAGTCACAGTTTCCTGAGCCAATGAGTTGGAGAAAGAATGGCAAACTTATCCCAAAAGGGGATACAGTTGGAAAGGTAAGTTGGGCAGGAGTGAACAGCAATAACAAAAGATAAAGCATAGAAAGATCCTCTTGAACTGAGACAGAGTGAAGTAATCAAAACCCAGAAAACAATCATCACAATGACTACACAATTTAAACAAAAAAGATGATCTCACAATAAAAAACCAGAACTTCATTTTGCAAATTTATAAAGTATAAAACTTATTTAAAAGACTTCCTCAAAGGGTAGATGTATTGCACATTTCATGTATTTTCAGATTTTTAACATATTAATCAATTGTACTGATTTTTTCTTTTTTTTCTCCTTTAAAATACTATTTGCTACATTCTGTGGCTCTCTGGGAGAGGGTAAGAATGAAATTTTGGGAGAAATTATTACAATATAAAAAAGTAAGACAGTTATAACTTATTCTTTAAAAAAGACTCTAAGAGTGACTCTTTGAAACTTTTACTCTTTACTCAGATAAGCTAAAATGTTTGGCTATAGATTGCTTGTTCTACATTTAGGAAATTGATTTTTTGAACCCAAATGTACAATTTTACTTTCATGTTTACTAAATTTCATTTTGTAATTGTCTGGTCTATTGAGGTTTTTTTTTAATACAATCCTATGTGCTAGTTATTCCTTTCAGCTTAGAGTCATCTGAAAATTTGATAAGCATGTCATGAATGTCAGTATTTCAACAATTCTCAGGGAATTGATAATGGCAGCAAGAGACAAAACCAAGAGTTTATTGAGTGTGTTGAGACATAAAATAATGATATTTCTAATGCATTGTCAAAAAATCTTCTTATGATTTATTTTTACTTTTCCTGAATAAGCTAACCCTTTTTTGAAGCAAGATCAGAAGATGCAATGATGCCTTACTTTATTAATAGCAACTTGGTCTCTTAGACATTGAAACATAAACACTCAACAGTGACTAGAAGAGAGCGAAGGTTTTTTGCAGCACCTTCAGTTTTAATTTAGTAGTGCCTTTGTGTATGACCTCTCAGAAGGCTTCCTAATTGGTAGGGAAGGAATAAGTGACATTTACTCCCTCCTCCCTTTTGAAGACTCCATCCTCCCACCAAGCTGTGTCTAGCCTCTTCCCTCCCCCTCTCCTGACATTATTTGGTTGACTTTAGAACCATTATAATCATTTTAAAAAGAATGGAGTATAGTTCTGACCTCTTTGGTTATTCTTTTTATTCAGCCTCATAGGCTAAGCATGAATTTGTAACGAGTATTTTATCATTGTATAAAGATATTTAATTAAAGTCTGAAAAAGATTCCAATGAGGTAGCACAAATAGTCTGCTTGATCATTAATAATTTAACAGTTTGTAAGACATTAAAACATAATGTATTCATTATTTTCCTCAGGTCTGGTGAGAGCATTACATAATGGTATGTATTTTATAATCTCCATCCTCTCTTGCTTTAGCTATGCTCTTCTTGTCTAGGATAATAACACCTAAAAGAAGATACTTACCCTTTTTTTGGCAGATGTAAGATAGTGACATCCAGCAAACAGCACAGTTGTTTCTTAATTAAATGTTGTAACCAGTCTAATTCAGTGTCCTTTCATCCATCATTTATCTTCACTCTGTGTGCTCCTGGTATTATTTCTTATGCTAATTGCTCAGTGTACTGTTCCCCAAATACATAGCTGCATAAATATTCCCTAAGTAGGAAGGTTGGCCCTTCTCATAGCTTGAAGTTCCAATGTAGAACAGTTCTGTATAAAAATAAGATAAAAGGCCAACATTTTCTCAGCAAGACATAGTATAATTTGCTGATTTTTCATAAACATAACAGGCTTTCAGTAAAGGTAAAGTGGTACATACATGATAGGATGGTTTTTTTGTACTTTGGCCCCTGCTATAGTAATTATGTTATGAGAAGCAGCAAATAGAAAAACAATGTCAGTCAGGAAGACCTGGGCTCAAGTTCTTTTTCTGATATGTATTGACTATGTAACTGTATATTATAGAGAAGTTCCCTTTTTGGAGAAGTGGTAATTAGCCACACCAGTGAAATCATACAGCTTGGTCTCACCTAAAGTAAAACTGGGTTTGCTGTTCATTTTCATTTGATTAAATAATAGGAAGTTAGAATAATTTACTTTGCAATCATGTTTGGGATTTTGTAGTTAGGCTTCTGAATGATGATGGAAGCAGACATGCTCTCTGCTCTGAAGAAGCTTCTGTCAAGAAGATAAGAAAACACATTGGAAGAGAGAATGCAGAAAACACAAGCCCAGAATAATATAGATGCTCAATTCTAGTGTTCACTACGATATAGGAGTTATGGGAAAAATTGGATTGGATTCTGCTTCAACCAGACTGGGGTGGCTTCTTAATGTTGGTCAACCTTCAATAATGAATGACAGAAGAGAAAGAGACTATGTTATGGTCCACATCTCCTGGACAATCAGAAAATCGCTTGGGATTAATGCTTCATTATAGACTCCTTTGGATAATGGTCATGTTCTCTGAGAAGTGTTGTAATGTCAATGAAACTCTCCCTTCTTTGGTCCAATGATGCCCAAATTATAACTCATTAGTTAATCACCCAGTTTGGAAATGTTGATTTCTTAGTCTTTCTGCTCTGTGATCTATTCTCAGGTTGTGGAATGGAAAGGGTATATTTTTCTACCAGGGTCCAGAACCCCTATCTCTCAGCTAAAGGTTGGTGCCCCACTTTAGCCAGTCAACAGTTCTTCTGATCCCTGCCACACTACAGTTACTATAAAGTAGGAAATAGTTAATTGCTAAGAGCAATTTGTGTACCTAGCACAACTAACTCATCAGTCCTTTACCTTGACTATGCATGGCTGTGGTGGTACAGAGAAATCAGCACTGATTGGGAATGGAGAGCGCCATCTACTGAAATACCATTTAACTCATGAGTGGGCTATGTGCAGATTTATTACAAAAGGGGCCACAATAGTGCCTTGAATAATGAGGCGACAGGGAAAGAGGAGGGTAATCAGAATGTGGCTGGTAGAAGCTGTACACTGACACAGTGTTATACAAAAGGAAGTCTGAGAACATTTTCTTACTCATTTCAGGGAGAAGTTTCTGACAGTTACCTAGTTTGAAGAAATGTTGCTTTATTATTAAGGAATGAGTATTAATAGCAATTGTTTAGAGGAATAAAATAGCTCCAAGTGGCAAAATAGACCAAAGTGCCCTGTTAATAAAATAAAGAGGAGCTATTGTACGGAAGCAGCCATCATCTTCTGTGGCTGCCAGGCTAGCTGATGGATACAGTACATGAATCCATAATGGACAGTGGACCAAGCCGATTGGTTAGAGATCAGCAGCCACATGCATTGTGCAGTAAATGTCTCTCACCCCGTTGCCACTTTTTCCAGGCCTCCATATGCTAGATCACACAGATTTAGCCTTTTGCCCAAAGGCATCTGAACCTGTGAAAAGCCTCGCTGAAGCAATGCCTATTGTTCATTGACAACTTGTCAATTTACTTCCAGGCAAAATAACTCATAAACATGATAAGTAAAGGAGATAAAACAAGTATTCTTTCACACTTTGCAACTTTACTGCAAAAATGCCTTATTTTCCATAAATGTGTGAAATCTCCCCTCAGAATTGTGACTGTGCATTGAACTCGAAAACTGTTTGGAAACAGCACAAGCATTTCACAATTTCTGTCTATAATAAGATGAATGTTAAATATTAAACATGCATTAAAAGTGATAAAAATAAAAGATTTTCCAAGGTTCACTAGCATCACCATATTTCTCTCCGATTCCCTGAGTTAATAAAAGTTAAGTTTAGAAATACTCTCCAAAAGACAAATGTTTGAATACTACCTTCTAAATATGACATTTTATATATTTATATTAGCTATTATCTAAACCCTTTTGTCAGCTTAGATAAAAAAGGAAAAAAAATCTCAACACCTATGGTAGTAAACCGTGGAATTTGCATTATACAGAGGAACCTATAGCATGTGGGAGTTTTCAAATGTGTTTCTATTGGGATGAAGTCCCTTTTATTTCAGATATTTATAAACATTCCATTTTAATGTGCTATTTAAATACTGAAGGCTAATTGTGAATTCTTTTAGGTAAAATATTTTAAGTGGATAATAATTTTGAAATATATTAGTCTCTAAGGCAAAACATTCTGTTTATGGTGTTGTTATTTATGTAGCTATACTTTCTAATGAACCTGTGCTCCCCAGCTTCCATTCCCTGGTAATGAGTTTGATTTTAAGTTTCCTTTTCCTGTAGTGGCATAACAAATATATAATAGGTCTCCCACTCATTTTCCCTTTGTGGTTCCCAGACTGAATTGCTTCCTGCAGAAGGACTCAGAGTTGACTGTCTATTCCAAAACTAGAGGAAGATTTTAAAAGGACTGGTAAGTGTAGACTAATTTCTATCTGTACCACTGTAGGAAATACTTGCATCCATGAGATCACAAATCCTTTGCAGTATTTGTCTCTAAGTTCAAGATCGGTATATTTTTGAAACCAAAAATATGATCTCATGATCTGATGATGAAGGACTGGCAAACCTAAAGTATAGGTATATCACTTTTCTTGAAATGCGATCTAAACATTCATATATGACTTTGTTCCAGGTAAGTAGCTTGGTTCAGGCTAATCTGGTGATCCAGGCTTGGGATGGGAGCACATTGTAAATCTCATGAACTACAAAAGCCATACAAATAACTATGCTCATAATAAGAGATCACAAAGATTCCTGCCCCACTACAATGAGCATAAAGTAGGAAATACCTAATTACTAAAAATAATGTATGCTCTAACACAACTCATTGGTTCTTTAACTTGACTACAGATGGGTATGGTGATATAGAGAAATTCGGCACAATTTCTTCAGTTGAAAAGGACATCAACATTGGGTCAAAAAGGATAGAGAGAATTCTGCTAGACTTCAGAAACACTAGCTTTCCACAGACTAGGATTTTATGACCCTAGTCCTTTGGATCATTCAAGTCTCAATAATATCCTCTTTACTTCCTTAAAATTATCTCAGCCCTCCACATCCCACTGTTTGGTGGTAATGTTCATCATGGCTTGTAGGGAACTCTCCACCACTTAAATTGCTTTAAAGCTTTGGCTAAATTATTTTGACCTCAGGAAGAGGTCTAGGATTAATAGTTCTAGAGGAATAATAATAAAAATGTTAAAAAATTAAGTAATGCAAAAAATTCTTTAAGCATACAGTCCAATGCAGTAGGGGATCAGATGGGCAATTCATCACATGAATTAAAAAATTAAAAAATTAAAAAAAATTCAAAGATATTTCATTTTTCCCAATTATGTGTAATGATAAGTTTGAACATATATTTTACAAAATTATGAGATCCAAATTGTTTCTCTCCCTCCTTTCCCTCCCTCTACTTGGAGATGGTAAGCAATTTATCTGGGCCACACATGTATTATTACATAATGTTTCCTGATGCTCTGTAATAAAGAAGGAGAATAGTACCAGGAATACCAGAGCCCCGGCAATATAGAAACTATGAGGATATCTCTGATACACTCAAGTCCCTATCCTAAGTTAGGGTCATCTTCAGTTGAGTTCATAAGAATCACATATATTCGATAGTTTTTTTTTTAGATGATATCAAGACTTACCTCATAGCACCATATATCTATTTCCTTTGATATTAGGCACCCCATCAAGGAAACATACCTAATCTTTGTCTCTTTAAAGATCCCTTCATCTATACGGACACCCTTCTCTCCTCACTTTCATCAAGGGGCTTTGAATTGCCACAACACCAACTCAAGGATCTTACAGATGGATATTCATTCAATATGAATATGAAAGACAATTCAACCTTCCTTTTATCATTGGAAAAACAAACACTTCCTGACAATTACATTTCTTTCTCCAAAGCCCTATCTAAAAAGAAGTTACTTAAAATATCCCAGAGAATGCAATCATGCCACCTGAACCATTTCCTCAGAATCTATTAAACTTCCCAAGAAAGCAAAAACCTCAAAGTCTGGGCCACTCTGGATGGTATATGAAATAAGGAAGATCTAAAAGTAGTCCATTTATTTCAATTAAATCTTTCTAGAAGCTAGATTTAAGATTCTATTTTAGTGAAGAATCCCAATCTCTCCAATCCCTAAAAGGACACTATTTCAACACAGATGATGCTTCTGAGAAGTGGCACACATAACATTGTATATGGTGACAAAGCTACTGTTCCAAAAGTCTACTTCACTTTTCAATGGTGTTAGCTGTCTAAAAATAAGATAGGAGACAGAAAATACAGGAGACAGAGCATGTGCAGATAGTAGGTCCAGTCTTGGATGTGGCATGCAGTGAAATGAATACCCTGACTGGAAACAATGATGTAGGAGGTGCCCACGAGGAAGACAAGCGTGTTCTTTTTTATTTTATTTTATTTTATTAGATGATTTAGAATATTTTCCATAGTTACAAGACCCATGTTCTTTCCCTCCCCCCTTCCTGTGTCTGACACACAATTTCACTGGGTTTAATGTGTCTCATTGATCAAGAACCATTTCCATATTATTAATATTTGCACTAAGATGGTCTTTTATAGTCTACTTTCCCAGTCATAGCCCCATAAACCCATGTGATCAAGCAGTTATTTTTCTTCTGTGTTTCTTTTTCCACAGTAGAAGAGTGTGTTCTATAAGAGTTTTAATGTTGGTTACTATAGTGATTGACTTAACTAGCACTGTAATGCCATATCCTCAATAGCAATCACTTGCATTAAGAGATTTTCTCCACTGAGAAGGGGGGTAAATGGTAAATTAAACAATTTTCCTCTGGGACTCAGATTGAGGATCATATGAGATCATGCCATACTGACTTTTCTTGGGTAAAGACATTATGTTATTTCATGCCTACCATTAACATAGCATTGTGACTCCCATGGCCCAATTGATTAGAGTTCCAATTCCTAGTCTCTACTCTTTTTCTAAAAGCATAAATTTGATTATTCAATAGATTAAAGTACATATGTGTGGGTTTTAAAATTAATATTCAATAACTTTTATTAATAAAAACTAAAGTAAAAAAGAACTAGCTAAAAAGGTGCTAACCCAGCCTGATTAAGAAAGAAGAGTGAGGAAGTAGTTACAGCAAACTTCAATTCAAATGTGACCAAGCAACATGGTGGAGAGAGGAGGGGAATTCTGGGAACTATTGAAGGACTTCTGGGGGATGAAGTCCAAGGGTTCAAAATTCCACTTATACATTTGATAACTTTTGACAGGCAGTAACATACCTCACAAACAAAATTCCTCCATTAATACTAACCTCTACAGGTTAGTCCTAGATCATTCAGTCGTGCCCATAGTCACTGCCTAGGAATCAGGCTAGATGAAAAGTCTTAACTACTTTATTCTACAAAACTCTCACACATATCAACCATATTGCTAAAAGTTTGGACCACTGGAAAAGTTTGCAAGGATCCCTTTCCCTCTTATTCAATAAACATTTAAGTTAGTCAGTCAACAAACAATTATGGACCACTTATTTTGTGCCAGACACTGTACTAAGTCCTGAGAACACAGGGAAAGCCAAAATCACCACTGCTACCCTCAAAGAGCAAATGTTCTAATGGTAGAGACAGCATGCAGAAAATTATAATGTAAGATGTATAGATAGTATGCATTATAAAATGGTCAGAAATAGAACTATCTGTAGATTTATAGGTCTATACAAATAGATATATCTCATCACTTTATAATATATATCATCTCTTTATATATTTATATATATCTTTTATGATATAGATATATGATATATCTATTCCACAGATACATCACTACAGATAGTATATACTATAAATGGTGATGTCTATCTATATGCCATATATGGATAAATATAAATGAGATAGAGAACTAAAGAGAGAAAGAGAGAGCTAGTATAGAAAGATATAGAGATTTACAATAACACACATAGGCTAGATGACACAGTATTCTTACCAGACCTGAGTTCAGATTTACTAGCTGTGTGACCCTGGACAAGTCACTTAACTATGTTTATCTCAGTTTTTTCATCTGTAAAATAAGCTGGAGTAGGAAGAGTCGGACATGATGTCACACACACTATATATATATGTGTATAAAATATGTCTATATGCGATATATCTCATTATTTATAGTATATATTATAGAGACTATATTGACATAAAAGATCATAAAGATATATCCTGCTATTTATAGTATATACTATATATGCTTTTTATACATACTCTTTTGTATAATATATGCATATATATAAAATTGCATGTATAACACACAAATTATACTTACATGCATATATTTGTCACGATTTTATAGTATACTTTACATCATTTCTATCTCTATAGTTGAATCTCTCTCTCTGTATCTGTAACTCTGTCTGCTTTCTATATTTATATCAATATTCACATAGATAATTTTTTAGAGAGAAGTTCCTAACATGTGAGGAGAGTCTGGAGTATCTCGGGTGAGTTTTGAGCAGAGTTTGAAAAGAAACCAAGAAGCCAATGAAACTAGGAGGCAGAGAGAATGTGGATCGCATACTAGGCATGGGGGAAAGCTAAGGAAAAGCATGGAGAAAAGAAAAGAAGGAGAGTGTTTCTGAAGGTGCTTGGATGAGGTTAACACATAAGGAGACTGGAAAGTTGGGATGAGGCCAGGTTTTAAAGAATTTTAAAACCAAACTGGATTGTACATTTGATGCTAAAAATAATAGGAGAGTCCCTGGAGTTTACTGATTACAGGGTGACATGGCATGATATCAAGTATCTCTACCCACCTAAAATATTAATGCCTATAGGACCTTTCCTAGGATATCCCACACCTGCTGTTTATGGAGGTAGCAATGTTTGCCTGGGAAAGCACCAAGCTCCTGCTCACATTTTATAAACTGATCTGCCTGGGACTCTATATGAGTGTGGTGGAAGCTCAGAGTTAAAGCCTGATATCCCTCAGGCTAGGATCCACCCAAAAGGCAGAATCTAGTCATACTTGAAAATGGCTAATGACAGGAAGTGGGTGTGGGTGGGTAAACATAGATCTAACTCTTTTAGAAACTGTACTCCCTATCTTGCTGTCACACTTTATGGAATGAACTGAAGAGGGAATTCATCTATATGGAATACTCCATCTTAACAACCTAAAAATGGTTAAAGAACAGTTCTCATCTATGACTCTCAGTGAATTAACTGGCTTTGCAAACAAATGTTTTATAAGTTTGCAAAACTTATGGAACTCTTTAGGAAAAAGAAGCTCGGTGGTTACACACACACACACTATTAGATAACATTTACTCTAATGTTTGTCCTAATGACTTATAGGTTATTTCTTTTCTGCAATCTATCAAGCTTATAGGGTAGAGAGCTGGTCCAGTGGCCTCCAGTAAGGAAGACTCATCTTTTTGAGTTCAACTCTGGTCTCAGCCATTTGCTAGATTTGTGACTTTGGGCAAGTTGCTTATCTCTGTTTACCTTTGTTTCTTCATCTGTAAAATGAGTTGGAAAAGAAAATGGCAAACTATCCTAGGATCTTTGTCAAGAAAACCACAAATGGGGTCATGAAGAGTCAGACCTCATTGGGAAGGAAGCCACATTAAGTGAGCCTGAGGCTGTCTTAACACCACTGACTCCCAGGCTACATCCTCATTCTTACTCACATTCTTTTCTTTTATATCTCTGATCTTTGCATGATTCAACATCTTTTCCATTGGGATCACTGAGTCAGAGGCAAAGAGGTCATGCTTTCTCCCTGTGGTCTCTCTATTACCACCACTATCAGCATTTGTCCCTTTACCTGTGCTGCAACCAAGTCTAGTAGATGGAACTCTGTCCTCAAGAGAAAATCCTTCAAATTCAAAAGGTCATTCATAACTGTCTTTAATTGCTAAGAATGCAAACCCAATTTATTTTCATTTTCCTTAAGCTAATGAACCAAACTAAAAGCAAGTATTAGGAAGAGGCAAGGGATATTGGTTTTTAAAATATTTTTATTCTTCCTGTTAAGTTCCTTAAGCTTTGATTGAACCAATTCTAAAGAATCAGTAGAAATCTTCTTTTTAGTGAATTGATAGAGCTCCCCATATACATGTAAAAGTGCTGCATCCAAACAAGATACTTGTATTTGGCATATATTCATCTGAAGATCTCCATATGATTAGGGTAAGTCAATTACTGGACCTAGAGTCAAGATTACATTAATTCAAATCCAGTGACAGAAACTTACTTGTGGTGGGACCCTGGGCAAACAATTTAATGTCTGCCTCAGTTTCCTCAAATGTATTATCGGTATAATAATAGCATCTACCTCCTAAGGTTGTTATAAGAATCCCATGAGATAACACTGTTTTTGAAATTTTTATTTAATTAATTTAGAATATTTTTCCATGGTTACAAGATTCATGTTCTTTCCCTGCACCCCCCAAATCCCCTCTCATAGCCACCATGCAATTCCACAGGGTTTTACATGTGTCATTGATCAAGTCCTATTTCCATACCATTAATATTTGCACTAGGGTGATGTTTAGAGTCTATATCCCCAATCTTATCCCCATCGACCCATGTGATCAAGCACTTGTTTTTCTTCTGGGTTTCTACTCCCATAGTTCTTCCTCTGGATGTGGATAGTGCTCTTTCTCATAAGTCCTTCAGAATTGTCCTGGATCATGGAATTACTACTGGTAGAGAAGTCCATCACATTCGATTGTACCATAGTGTATCAGTCTCTGTGTACAGTGTTCTCCTGGTTCTGTTCTATTCAAGGTGCTTACCATGGTGTCTGGACATGGTTATAACTTTTTTTTTAAACCCTTACCTTCCGTCTTGGAGTCATTACTGTGTATTGGCTCCAAGGCAGAAGAGTGGTAAGGGCTAGGCAATGGGGGTCAAGTGACTTGCCCAGGGTCACACAGCTGGGAAGTGTCTGAGGCCAGATTTGAACCTAGAACCTCTCATCTCTAGGGCTGGCTCTCAATCCACTGAGCTACCCAGCTGCCCCCTGACATGGTTATAACTTGATAAAATTTTCCTTCCCATTTTTCTCATTTTCTATCCATGCACTTAACCTCTGTCTATCTTAGTTTCCTTGATTATAAAGTGCTGATAATAATAGTACCAACATTCCAGTGTTATGATGATGAAAAAATGTGATAATACTTGAAAAAGCATTCCTTCCATTCTTTTTCTCCTCTAACTTATTTTCAATCTAATCTTGCTGACCAATGTAAAAATGGAGATGTGAACCCCAGACTTCAATCCCCAGAAGTCCTTGGTACTTCCCAGAATTCCCTATAATCTCACCTGAGTCTCCACCTGGATGAAATCACAATTTATTATTTAAAGGACTCTCTGCCTCTCAAGAGCTCTCTTCCTCTACTCAGAGATTGCAACAAGATGTAAGTGAATTGTGAATGGGCTAATCAGCCCTAGCCACATGCTTTTCTTATTTTGTATTTTCTTAGTTCCTTGATTTCTAATAATCTTAGTAAACCTTATAAAATATAATACTTTTAGTAGAGAAACTAATTTAATTTTTACAGTTTGGCTGACTACGTTGGTTGTAATGAAATACCCTCAATCTTCTTAACTTTCCTAAATATTTTCTCTACCGTGACTAAGTTCAGCTTTTAATAGCTACTGCCTAGATTTTTTTATAGCCACATCTCTCCAAGGATTTTCAGAAAAGCCTCTTGTACCTGCTTCCTGCTCTTGCTTCCTGCTATCCTCTACACCTTCTTGACCAAGATAGATCACCTGGTCCCAGCCCAGCCCATCCTAGCTCAGGCCCCGGCTCCAGCTCTGATTCTTGGTCTCCAGCCATCTCGCTCACCTGGCCCAGCCCCGGCCTGGCCCCAGCAACTCTGGCCTATGAACCAGGTCGCTGCTGGTAGCTACCCCCATTTCATCAGGACCACAAACCAAATGGTAAAAAGGGGGGGGGTGTTCTTTCTTTAGGCTACAATTAGCCTCCACATGGACTGGGGGTAGTGGATCACGGGGGCGGGGGGAGAACAAAGAGAAGGAAGAGACTTTTCCAAACAGGAAGTTACAAGCATGGCTTATTTAAGAGGTTATCTTTTGAGTGCACTGATACTTTTATTAATCTCATCTGAGATTCAGGGGAAAATTTTAGCTCCCTGCAACTCTTTAGCCAAATTTGAGATTCCTAAAATCCACCCTTACTATGGGGGTAGGGGGGACAGATCAGTTGCTCAATGGATTGAGAGACAGGCCTGGGGATGTGAGGTCCTGGGTTCTAATCTGGCCTCAGACACTTCCTAGCTGTGTGACCCTGGGCGGGTCACTTGACCACCATCGCCTACCCCTTACCAATCTTCTGCCTTCTGACAATAGGCATCTAAATGGATAATTAAAAAAACAACAACAATGAACTTTAAAGAGACTGGAGATTATATTTTTAAGGCATTTCTGACTCAAATGTTTTATAAAAATCTCTATTTTATTGCATTTTACTGATTGTTTTGTTTAAGATTGAATTTTGTTGCTTTTAAGTTCATATATTAATGCATTCAATACTATTCTGTTACACTGAATCATTTTAATATACTGGGTTTTAACTACTGTTATATCATGTTTGCTTTTCCCCTATACCTATACTGAACAAATATTATTGAATAAGCCTATATAAAAACAGCCTTTTCTATTTTTTGAATTTGTAAATTGTCACCTAAAGGATGGATAGACTTCATAAGAATTAGCTACACTTATAAAACAACCTTTGCAAAATTTAATGAGCTAAATATCTCAAATTGATTTCAAGGGGTCTTTAGACATGATTTTTAGAATTTTTTTTAACAATCTCTGGTCATTTTGCCTGCCCCTAACAGGGGGCAAGGTCCATTTTAGTAGCTGAAGTGAAATAAAATTATAATCTCCACCTCACACATTTATAAAAATGTGAACGGATGGGACATCAAAGTCTCATACCAAGGAGCTAGGAAGTTAATCCCAGGGCATATAGTACCCCTGGAGCACTCCCAAAAGTGGAGCATCTCTCATTTATAACTCTTCAGCTCACTTTTCCCAACATCAACAGTACAGAGTTTTTTTTCCTAGACTCCTCTGCCACATTTTTTGTAATGATATCTAGATTTTTTGATGATGTTCTAGACCCAAATAGGTTTTACTTTGTTTAAAAATATGTTTGCCAAGGTTGAAAGATTTCCTACATTTGTAAAAATTGTGACAAATATCCATCAGTTCATAGGCTATTAGAAATGCCATACAGCAACTTATGTGAAATATGATAGTGGGTTTGTTTGTTATTGTAATTAACTGGACTATTGAGAATTTTTAGGATATTGATACCTATATATTTGTACTACTGTTCTTTATTAAAAAAACCTGTTACCTTGTGAAATTCATTTGCTCATACTCACAGTGGATCATGGCCAGGTATGAAGAGGAAATGGATCTTTTTTTTATGAGAAAGCCTTATATTCTATATTTCCTTAGCTCACAGAGTGTGTCAATGATTATAAGCTATATTTTTATTTTTAAAACTCTTTTATTATGTTTTTCTTGCATGTGCAATATACTATTTCAGTTTTTTAAATTTTTTTCTCTCCTTTTTATATTTGAGGCACATGTCACCAGTATTAAGATTTTCTTTAATTTTTTTGATTTTGCAGTAATGTATGTTTAAAATACATTTACTATAATGTCAGTGAATGCCCCAAAAGCAAAATGATGCCACTAATTGGTTAAAAAATTATGGGACTTTGCTTAATGATTCTGTCCAATTCAAGGAAAAGATAATACAAAAAGAGCCATTGCACAGGACCAAAGAAGCACAAAGCTAAACCTGAATTGTGCCAAGAGAGCACACAAAAAAAGAAGAAACCAATCCAGGAAGGATTGATGGATTTCTAAGCCAATACAAAGGACTTGAACCTAGTGTGAAGTGAAGTGAAGACTCAAGGTTGTGACGCTTAACATATGTTAAGACGTTAAGACGTAGGCCTTCCTTGTATCCACACTCTGAAAATACTTACAGATGAGTCTCTCAAACTGGGCTCCTACCTGGCTCCTATAATCTAGTCCCTTTTCTGTCTTTTCTAGTGTGGCAACTTTTTGTAGTCCTGGCTACTGGCTGGGTAAATGCTTACTAGCTTATATCACTTTAATTGGGCCCTGATTCAAGGACCTGTTATAGATTTAATTGTCTTTTACTTAGAATTTTTATACATAAGACTTTGATAGTTTATATTTCACCCAGAACTTATCTTTTTTTTTAATTTGGATTTTTCTGATGTCTTTTTAGTTTCTTTTGCCAATTGATTCATATACCTCATAACTCAGCCATGCATCCCTAAATGATCCCTGTGTTTTTCAATCACCCTCTTCAAGGGGGGGATGTAAAAATATTATTATTTTAAATTGAAAAGTTTGAATTCCTTTTGAGAAGAATTTTAGGTTAAAAAACATGGTACCTCTCTGAATCCAGAAACTGAACTGTTTGGGGAAGACACCATGAAGATGCCTCCAGAACACAAGCTGCATGTGAAGATCAAGAATGAACTTTGGGTGTGGTTGATTGAACATTTATTTGTATGTATACTTTCATGCCAAAGGGGACTGCCCCCTAACTGGTTTTTTTTGTCAATGCATCTAGCAATTATTGGTTTTGTTCTTTTTTCCTCTTATCCTCAAATTATTGTAATCTTTAAGTTGATTATTTTTTCATGATCCTTTTGGGAAAACTGGTTTCCCAATAATGATCAAAGGGAGAATGTAAAAATGGAGGTTTGAATCCCAGACTTCAATCCCAGGAAGTCCTTGGTACTTCCCAGAATTCCCTATAATCTCACCTGAGTCTCCACCTGGACGAGATCACAATTTATTATTTCAAGGGCTCTCTGCCTCTCAAGAGCTCTCTTCCTCTATTCAGAGATTGCAACAAGATGTAAGTGAATTGTGAATGGGATAATCAGCCCTAGGCATGTTCTTTTCTTATTTTGTATTTTCTTATTTCCTTGATTTCTACTAATCTTAATAAACCTCATAAAATATAATACTTTTATTACAAGAGATGAAATTAAATGTTACAGTAATGAGACTAAATTAACGGTTACACCAACATCATAGGTTATTTGTGGTAGAACATGAACAATGATAGGAAGAAAATTAAATCCATCTCAAATAAAGTATCTTGAAGAAAAATCTCTGATAGTATGGGGCATCATTGTAATGGTCAATGTTTAACATCGGGCTCACAAAAATGCATGTAGGACACACTTAAATTTAATCTTCATTATTAACATTTCTCCCATTATTTTCTTAAGTTAGACAATCAATAAAACAATAAATTAAAGCATGATTTGTGGCATTTGCTGATTTCTCATGTGGAACTGGTCACAATGAAAATTAACAACTGGTTGTCATGAGCTGGTTTTAGCTGACTCTAGTGTACTCTTTGCATGGCACAATCACAAATTAAGACATTTTTATTAATTGTACTAATTTTTGATGTAAAAATTCTTCACAAAATAAATCTATGTAGGTGAAAGATATCTCTTAAGGTTAATTGTCAATGAAGGAAAATAAGATTAATAAGAATAAAAAATTGATATTTCAATGCAGGCACAAAATATGCATATAAAATAATAATTCCCCTCAGAATTTTGCTCAGTTCTCTTTACCATATACAAATTATGGATATTCAAATATCATTAAGAATATCAGTAGTAGTATATAACATTCATTTTAATAGCAATTCATTATATGAATTATATGAATGGCTTTTACATATATTCAATTTTAAGAACCAGTGAGATAAATAGTATATGAATCAAATTTCCCACTTAATAGGTAAGGAATGTGAGGCTCATTTTCTTAAGAGAAGTAAATGGAATGGATAAGCATTTATTAATCACTTACTGTTTGTAAAGAATTGTATTAAGCATTGCAGATATAGATGGAAGAGGAGGAAAGTACCTGCTCTTATGGTGTTTGTATTCTAATTAGAAGACAACACACATAATTGAATGAAGCTTCAGAAAGATAGAAAGACCTTAGGCTACATAGTCAGGTCATTTGTCAATATCTAGGGGTCCAGAACACAGAGCACCAGAGCAGATGGTAAGGACTTTTAGATCTTAAAACAAATGATAAAGCCCAGTGATTCATAATCTTACTAGAGAATTAGAGTTGGTAACTTCCTATTTATTCAAACAATATGTTGCCATGTACCAAATCGACACAACTTTTTAAGAGGGTCATGAACTTGATAATCAAGTTGGAAAAGGGCTACAGGTTTCCCTACTTCTCTGATACTCCCCATTCTGGTTATGGTTGCTACCATAATAAGACTGGAGGGATGATTGAGCAGTGAGGGAAGAGGAAGGCAGCAGGTGTCTATCCCACTGAGCTTTCCTTCATCTCTGACATATACCTGAAACTTCTAAAAGTCAGGAAGCACCTCCTTTGGCTAAAATGAAGAGACAATTTCAGTTTATTTTTGTGTTTCCTATGCTGATAGCCCAGCTTTTATTAAACTGTTAAAATTTTAAAAGGAAATTTATTATCAATTTTCAAGCCTTTTCACTCTTTCAAACTCCTGAATTCTCTCTTTGGCTAATTCTAAAGGATAAGTGGGTGCCCTTTGCTTGTTTCATTGGGAATCTTCCATATATGCTTAAAAGCAACACAGGGTAAATTCAGAGGGTAGAATGACTTGCTTAACATAAGATCTGGTAGGCAGTAGGGTCAAGATGAGAACCCATATCTTTTCGCCTTTTTGCCACATTAAAAAAATCAGTTGACATTCCACTATTGTTAAGAAACATGGGACTTTAGTGAAGCCTCTACATTTCTTCCTGAACAGAGTGTAACATTCCCAATTATTTGACAAGGTAGGAGCCCACCACCTTGTCTTAAATATTGGCATCTTTGTTAATGGATAGTTCATCTATATGATCAATATCCTAGGTATTGACTTTTCAAAGGAAGGCTATACAAATTTTCTATAGAATGGAACACTGAAGAGAAAAAAAAAAGGTGGATAGAAGAGATAGAGCCTATGTAGGGATATATTCAGTTCCTTCGAAAGAAAAACTTGAGAAGTCCATCTTTCCAGGAAAGCAGAAATGGCATAGTAGAGAAGCAATGGCACATTGGCAAACAGCTCTTTGGTCAACATGAGAAGAGTTGGAACATAAGCAGTTGGAGGTAGGGTGGAGAGTGGAGCAGAAAAGTACTTGAATCCAGGAAAGGCCTGGGTTCAAGTGGGAAGAATTGTAGGATCTAGGACCAAGGAGCAATGAGGCCAAGATTATTCAACCATCATTGGGGCAATGAGATAGAACTAGATGGAATATTTGAGTCCATTTTGTCCAATTTTTAATTTTATAAACAATAGAATCATCATAAATTAAAGCCTGATGTTTTTTTATATGCTATTAGTCCAACCCACTCATTTTATAGATGAAAAAACAGGTTCACTATCTGAGATTTACTTAAAAGTTAAGCAGGTAGTAAGTGATAGGAGTATGACTGGAATCCAGGTTTTCTGACTCCAAAGCTTATGATTTTTTATGCTACTATACTATGTTGCCTTTCTCTGATAAATGAGAGTGAGGCTCAAGAGGTTAAGCTGACTTGACCAAAGATGCATAGGTAGTGTCAGAGCTGTGATTCAAGTGCACATCCTTTAAATCTAAGCCCACAATATCTTACTATCTTTCTCTTCAATAATTAGAATCCTTTTTTTCACTTTAAAATTGTTACATTAAAATATTGAGTTAACTCCATTCCTTCCTTCCCTTTGTTTGACAAAAAGATTTATGTATTTATAAAATTATGTCTTACTTATTTCTATTATCAATTCTTTCTCTAGAGATGGACATACACAAGTCATTTTTCAAACAATATTTCTTTTGCTATATGTAATGTTTTCTTGGTTCTACTCATTTCACTCTTTATAATTTGTCTTTTCATGTTTTTCCAAAATTAACCTAATTGTCTTTTCTAATGGCACAGTAGAACTCTGTCAAACCATATGTCATAATTTGTTTAGCCATTCCCCAATTGATGTGCATCCCTTCAATTTCCAGTTCTTTGCCAGCACAAAGAGAACTGATTTAAATATTTTGGAACATATTACTTCTTTCTCTTTTTCTCTGATCACCTTATGAAATAAGTCTAAAGTGGTATTGTGACTTGGGGCTGAGTTTAACGCCAAAGTGGAGCTAAGGTTTGGAGTGATGTTGGCATATGTAGTGAAGTAGGCAAGGAAGGTAGGACTCACCACAACATGCATTGTTTGATTCTAATAAACCCCTAGTGTCTTCCTCTTGTTGCAGAGAACATTCATGATAAAACTCCTAAGTTTGAAATAAAATAAAGTCTTTAATGGTAGAGGCCAATTGGAGAGGTAAAGGGATTGGATTTGTTTTTTAATGTACTTACTTATTATGAGTATTTTTTTATTTTCTATTGGACGAAATTAAATCTAAGCATATCTGATGTTTTGTTAGTATTAATGCTTACACAGGAGCTGGAGACAATTTTCCTGTTGTTACTGAGGTTTTATAAAAGAAGAGCATAGATACAGAATCATTTAGAGGGACCTTCCCAAGATTGAACTGAGCCAATATGAATCCTAAGATGTGTTTCTGATGCATTGCTATTTACAGATTTAAAAAATTGTATTATACTGGTGGTGGAGTTGTGAATTGATTCAACCATTCTGGAAGGCAATTTGGAACTATGCTCAAAGGACCCTAAAAGACTGTCTGCCCTTTCATCCAGCCATAGCACTTCTGGGTTTGTATCCCAAAGAGTTAATAAGAAAAAAGACATGTACAAGAATATTCATAGCTGTGCTCTTTGTGGTGTCAAAAAACTGGAAAGTGAGGGGATGCCCTTCGTTTGTGGAATGGCTAAACAAATTGCGGTATCTATTAGTGATGCAATACTATTGTGATCAAAGAAATAATGAACTGGAAGGATTCCATGTGAACTGGAATGATCTCCAAGAATTGATGCAGAGTTAAAAGAGCAGAATCAGAAGAACATTGTACAGAGACTGATACACTGTGGCACAATCGAATGTAATGGACTTCTCTACTAGCAGCAACGCAATGATGCAGGTCAATTCTGAGGGACTTATGAAAAAGAACACTAACCACATCCAGAGAAAGAACTGTGGGAGTAGAAACACAGAAGAAAAACTACTGCTTGATCACATGGGTCGATGGGGATATGATTGGGGATGTTGACTCTAAACGATCACGCTAGTGCAATTATTAATAATATGGAAATAGGTCTAGATCAATTACACATGTAAAACCCAGTGGAATTGCTTGTTGATTACAGGAGGGAGCTGAGAGGAGGGGAAGGAAAGAACATGATTCATGTAACCATGGAAAAATATTCTAAATTAATTAATTAAATAAATCCACTAAAAAATTAAATTCCATTATAGGAAAGTCATGTGCTTTCAAATATGTTGAAATTCCATTCAGTTCAATAAATAAGTATTTCTTAATTATCCACTATGTTCAGAGTGCTAAATAATAATTTACATGTCTGTGTATTTTCATATACTCATAATTTTGTCAATTTGGTGAACTTTTGTAATGGAAACTTTTTCCAGGAGGGCATCTTGGTCATAGTTATACAGTTAGTATGTGTTAGAGGCAACACTTGAACCCAGGTCTTTTTTATTTCAAGGCCAGTTATTTGATTCACTATAATATGTTGCTTCTATATCTATCTATCTATCTATCTATCTATCTATCTATCTATCTATCTATCTAATCTTTTCATTGTTTACAATAACCATAAGAGAAAAGTACTTTATTTCCTCTATGTTTTATCTATCCTGCATTCAAATCTGTCATACCTTAGTATTAGAGCCAATGTAGATCTGTAAGTGATGGTTCCATATTCAACATTTCTATCCTTTTCCAAATAGCCACAACCTTGGTGTGTTTCTCAGACTTCTGATCAGTTACTGAAGGTCCTGTGGGACCAATCTGCTCTTTGGGAGTTTTATTTTTTGTTTGACACTTTTGCTCTATGACAGTAATAGATTGTTTCTAATACAGTTGTAACCCCTGCCCTTCAGTGGTTCTGTAGAGAGATGTCACATGTTGTTCTTCCCATCACATTTCCATTTTATATTCCCAGTTTAGAGGTGAGGAAATAGAAACTTAGTGAAGATAAGTAACTTACCCAAGGTGACACAGCTGTTAGCTTGCAGAGTTTGACTCAAACCTACGTCTTCTGACATCAAACAAGAGATATTTAGAAAGTTAGAAAAGGTAGAATAAAAGCAAAGAGGAATCAAACATGAATTATTGTTATACTTTTAATTTTCATATTACTAAAACTATTGTCATTAATGGGGAGTACAAAGAAAGGAGGATTGATTGTGAATTTTTAAAGGGAATTTGTATGTTACAAAAAAGTTATTCAAATTCTAGGTAATGGGGAAATTTTCTTACTTTGTGAAGAAAGGAAGAGAGAGATCCAATTACTTAATTGATTATGTAGTAATACGAGTTAGCCCCACAAATTCACTATACTATCATGTGACTTTCTTGATTGGCTGAGAGTATGAACCAATAAAGGGAAAAATAACCCACGGAGTTTGATACAAAGGGCTTGGTTGCAAGGATTATCAAGTGTTTAGGTAGCACATTTCTTGAACAATTTATTTCATAGTGTTATAACAAAGATCAGATTCAATCAATATGTGTTAGTTATTTATTGGAAATTATTATTAATATAATATATTAATATATTGCTACTACTATTCAATAATAATGAATAATTATATTTAAAGGCAAACAAGACAAGACAAAGAAAAATTTGGGCTCCAGGTAATTCTTCACATCTGCATATATTTTCACATGTATGCATTATGTGTATCCTTTTTAAACACGAATTCCTGGGGTTCTCAATAAAGCATTTTAGAAATACAGATACAATTCCCTACCAGAACCAAGAAGAAGGTGTCTAAAATGTTTGAGCTGGGGAAAATGAGAATGGGCCAAGTTAAGCCTATGGAACTATAGTGTTTTATCATTGATTTAGGACTGGAACAAACCACTGAAGGCCTTTAAGCCAAATAAGATAGACTGAGATCTAGAGCAGTTAATTGACTTGACCAAGTTTATACAGGTAGTAACTGTTAGATAAGATATTTAGGAAAAGAGGAAATAAAAAAGATATTAAATTCATATTATAATAGAAGATTTTTTAAAAGCACAAATCCATTGCCATTATAAAAATATAATATTTAACATTTTAAAAGGGTGTTGATGAGTCCTTTTAACTAGAAAAATCTTTTTGTTTTAAAACACAGAAAAGAGATTGCTTAATTCTGGACGTCAATTAACATTCTTACAAAGGACTGGCAGGAAGCCACAGTGGACGTCTAATAAGAGACAGTGTGTCATACCACTGTTGACTGTAAAATTAATTACCATTTCTAAACAAGAACTCTGGGATACATTTTCTTTCAGACATGCACTGCCCTCACTGGTATGATAAACATTGCAGATATCATTTTTAAATCATACATTTTAGAAAAATCTTAATCTATAGGAAAAATCCCCAAAATGTGTATTGCGCCAAATCCCCATTGTGCAGAATGGGTTGAATATTAAGAAGTGTCACCTATCTCAAGTATGTGTTAGACAAGCACGTGCTGGCATCAGCTGCTGATCTAATGCATCTGGAGCTGCCGTGTCACTAAGGCATTACGAACCATGGCAGAGCCACAGACAAAGCAGCTTCATCATTAATGTCAGTAAAAGGAACTGGAGGAAAAATAGAAAGCCTCTGGAGACCTTGTCTGGACTTCTTGGAGCCCGGACAAAAGTCCTTTCCAGTCTGATAGCAGCTGCAACAAAGGGAAAAATAAGACAATGACTCTAGTGGCCATTAAGTCAAAATGGGTAAGTAGAGGAGCCTGTGCTGAACCTTTTTGGCTGGCAATAGCAAAGCAAGTTTATTTTTATGGGTTCTGCTAAAATTAAATTAATATTCTAAATATTCAATTCTAAATTATCCTGAATTATTGTTTGGTTATATGTTTACTCACCAGTTTTTAATCTGTTCAAGTCAGATTGTTCTTTATCTTAAGAAAAATATGAGACAGAATCTGGATTTCTCTATGGTGGGAGCAAATAGATTTAAGATCTGATGAGCACATTCAAACTCATGTTCACCAGAAATCAAAAGAAATATGACTTAGAATTTTAGGTGGGTTCAGAGTTGATTCATGGCAGGCTTAGATGGTGATGAGTCATTATTAATGTTTTAGTGGTCACCTAAAAGGACAAATTAAATTAATTTATTTAAGAGTCTTTCTGGCTGTGTGACCCTGGGCAAGTCCCTTGACCTCCATTGCCTAGCCTTTACCACTCTTCTGCCTTAGAACCAATACTCAGTATTGATTCTAAGACTGAAGGTAAGGGTTTTTTTTAAAGAGTCTTTCTGGGAGTGGTTATACTTAACATTTTATTACTGGCTTGTATAATAAAATATGGGACACAATCATAAAGTTTCATGGACAGATCCAAGTTGGAAGAGGTCACCTTGGATTAGATTATCAAAATATAATTTGAAATGACCTTGAGAAGTTGGTCGGTAATAAATAATATTATGTTCATAGGGCAGTGTATGTATTAAGGAAGTACATAGGGCAGTGTATGTATTAAATAAGTCTGGGAATGATTGGTAACAAATAAGAAAAATCAGGGAATATATATGAATAGAAATTCTAGTATATATCAACTTAACAGACCAATATAAGAAAACAAAGTTAGCATAACACTTGGAAGTGAAAATCCGAATTATTATAGCTCCTTATACTACTAACTAATATTTACTTCAATGTGATTTAATTCAATAAACACATATATATATATGTATATAGTATTTGCTCTGTGCCAGGCACTGTACTGAACACTAAAACATAAATAAGAAAAAAAGAAGACAGTTTCTATTCCCAAACAGTTTACAATCTGATGGGGATGACAACACACATACTAATGCCATGCTGATTATTCTCTTTCTTTGCCTTCTTTCAACAGTTACCTAGAGACATTGCTCATGTGCTAGTTTATAATTGTTCCTCTCCTGGCTCTTCATCTGACTCTTTGGGCCCTACCTCCATGCCTCAGCTGCCATCTAACCCTGGAACTTTTCTTACCACCCAGGATTCATCATCCTAAAACATCCATCTTCCCCTATAGTCTTCTCACCCTTATACAACTTAATTCTCCCATTGCTGAGTTTCTCCCAGGGTTTTTATTTTGGGGAAGGGTCTAGGCCAGCTAATTTTGATTTTCTTCTTGGCTCTGCTTCCAATTTCCCAGATTTTGACATCACACATCTAGCATGGGTACATTCTCCTGACTTTCCTTTCCCCTCACCTGAAGACTTACTAACCATCTCAAATATATCTACTCTTTGATACAAATTGCTTTCTTTATAAAGAGATCCTGTCATATTGGCATCATCAGCTTTGAGCTGAGGTTAGAAATTGTCTTTATAATAATGAAATTGATTCTGGTGTCTGACATCCACAAGGTTGTTTCCCAAACTATGATATGACTTTCTAATTCTTTGAATTTTGAGCTCTATAATATTGTTATGTTACATCAAGTATGTGGAGGTAACACAGCAACATAAGATCCCTCTCCTTCCTTTTCCTTGCCTCATCTGTTTCTCACATATCAACAAGCCAAAGTGAAGCTCTAGCCACTTGAAGATTCCAAATATTTCAGACTTCCACCATTTATGAATTTGACAAAGCACTTTTCATCAATTATTCTTTTTAAATCTGTTAATTGCTAACAGATGCATTAAAGAATTCCATCCTGGGATGGCCCTCTTGTCATATACCTTTGCTCTGATTATGTCTACCTAATTTCCATCCATTTTTTAAGGTTAAGCTTGTGAATCTTTGTATCCAGGCAAGTAGATTAACTCATCATCTACTCGTTTGATCTCTTAGCACTTATTGTCTAAATCATTTGGTAATTTATCATTTATTGCCTTGTGAACTGACCTTTATTGCTTGAAATGTTTAGCTTTTTTATACTATTATTTAATGTTAGAGGTGTTTATACTTTGTCTCAAAAATATGCTATAAGCCCCCTGAAGGTAGGGTAGATATCTTATTATTTGTATCTCTTGTAGTGCTTTTAAAATGTTAGAAATTCAATAATCATCTGTTGAGAGAGAGAGACAGAGACAGAGACAGAGAGAGAGGGAAGGAGTGAGTGCTACTTTGGGGTGATTTAATGGATTTTCATGGGTAATTTTGACTGCTATTTCCACCTTACATACACATTGACTTTAAAAATCTAACCTTCATGATAATTTTAACTAAATTGCATTCACTTTTTGAAGTAAAAGAGGAAGCCAGCTATATCTTTTGTGAAATGGAGAGACATAGAAGATCCCTCTTGATCTTCAGGATCTTGTTTTACTTCTGCTAAGCCTATTTATTTCCATTAGATCTATATTCCCTTGAATTTCTCATAGAGTACAGTGTTCATTTCTAGGAACACAATAAATAGTTGGAAGGGAGGGGAAAAGGTATATGAAGGTTTTCATTTCTTATGTTTTGATCATGTGACCTAGATACATTTCATCTCCTTCCTTCCTATGTAACCATTAAAAATGCTTTGAGGCAAATATCCTATGTTTTGCCTGTGCAAGTGGACCTCAGTAGACTCAGGAAAAAACAAACAGACATATAGGAATATAGGATTAAATTCTAGAATTGGAACCTCAGAAGTCATATCTAGTCTAACCCCCTCCTTTTTACAAGTGAAGAAACCAAGACATCCTAATACTTTTATGCTCAGCATTTTTCCATACTTGTTAAGCAGACTCCACTCTAGCAATGAAGGAACTGTAGAAATTAACATAATTCAATGAGAATTTAGTCAGTTTCTTGAGAACAGAAGTATCTGATAGTGAAACCTTTCTTACCTATAATATTCTTAAATAGTGCACATTATATTTTTAATCTCCCTACGCAAGATCTGCCTTTCTCTCATTAACTTTAGTTAACTTGGGTCTCATGACTAATTGCCAGTGGCATGGGTAACTGTGTCATTTCAATCTTTGCTACCTGCTACATGTGGATTTTTAATTCTTTAAAGGGTTGACCTCAGGTAAGACTATTAAGGTAAGTTTGGCAAGTATACCCTCTGCTATTGACAAATAGATTTGTTCAAGTGGTATAGCTAGTCAGAGTTGAGAAAGTTTTTATGCATCTGTGCCCTTTTCTCCTTTCTTCTTTGAATCTTGAATCATTGCATAACTAATATTACATAGCTCCAGTTTTTCTTTAACCAAGGGAAAATATCCCAAATGCCCCTAAGATGGTGTGAATGAATGTTCATTCTTCTTGATGGGCCTTGGATTTTTTCAGGCGAATTCTTGAAATAATGACTCCAAGGAATCAAATCAGAATGTTAGAATTTGGAGCACTGTAGAGGGCCATCAGGAGAAGATATTTTTGTAAACAAAGCCTTAATATAAATAATTCTTACTTTTATATTGCTTCAAAATTCTCAAAGTTCTTTCTTAACATCAACTATGCAGAATAGGTAATACAGGTGTTGTGGTTTTTATTTTGAAACTTGGGAAATTGAGACTTAAAGAAATTAAACAACTTACCCACCGCCACACAATTAGTTAAGCATTAGAAACAGGATTTAGTTAGAAGTAAGGTCTCCTGACTCTAATACAATAAATGAACAGACATTTATTAGGTATTTTCTATGCACATTGTGCACAATCCAATAGCCCATGCTGCCTCCTCTGTAGCACTTTACCAATCATATCATGAAGGTGGCCACCCATCCTGCCTTGTCAACAGTAGGTAGATCTTTGAATCTGTCTACACTGCCTTTGGAGACGTGATTCTAAGACTGGTGATTCATAAAAGTAATGATGTTTACTTTGATATATTAGGTTCATGAAGGTAATGTTACTTTCTCCTTCCATAAAAATGCACACATAGATGCACACACATAGATATCCACACATGATTGCTACCCCAAACCCCTAAATTACTTTCCAGGATTTTTAAGAAGACTCATATTTCTTTCCAGTTAAAAATGACCTACTTTTGAACAAGTTTCTCATCTAGCTCTAAACCTTTAGGGAGATAATTCTCACACAATGGGACCTTCTATTTTTAGAAATCTGAGAAACAAGTCCTTCTGAATTTGAAGCTATCCACTACATTATCGTTTTCTTCAGGGTCTGTATCTGGTCAAGGTACCCTAATAATGAAGCCTTTTAAAAGCTTAACTACAAGTGATTTAATTTTTATACTCTAGTAAGATTTTGGTATATGTAAGTTCACAAATTAGAAAAACAAGCTCAGCATAGCACAAGGGAGGTCATTGGCTGAAGCAGGCAGTGGTTGTAGATTTCAAATCCAGCCTTGGACACTTCTACCTGTGTGATACTGGTCAAGTTACTTAGCTTCTCTGGGCTTTATTTTCCTTATCTGCAGAGTGAAGGGTCTGCGAAACCTTTTAATTCTAAATCTATGACCTTTAATTAGAATATGTATTCAATGTTATAGTCTAGAAAACATGGTCATGGCAGCAATTTAACTAACAATTTAATTAGCAAAATAATACCTATTTAGGAAATAGGGATTGGACCCACTATTATAGAGATCTCTGAAATGAGGAAAGACCCTCTACCTTCTCTGAAATTTATATTCTTAGAATGTTTCCAGTAATAGCTTAAGTAACTTTTCCAGGATCGTAAAGCCAATATATCACAGAGGTAGGTTTAGAGCCTTCCAGGCTCCAAGATGAAGAATCTATTTACTATATGAAATATATAAATACACACACACACATATACACATATAGTGGACAACTAGGTGTCTCAGCCAATAGGAAACAAAGAGACAAGAGGTCCTGGGTTGAAATCTGACTTCAGAAACTTCCTAGCTTTATGACCTAGGCAAGTCTTTTAAGCCCCATTGCCTAGCCCTTACTGCTTTTCTGCCTTAGAACAAATACTTAGTATTGATTTCAAATTGGAAGGTAAACCCCTCAATTCATGATTATAGAGTTTTGACCATGGACATAATCCCTTGAACCTGTGTCATCTAACATCAAGGCAAATCAGAAAGGATGATGGGTTAATAATTTGAGGTTGACTTGGTTACTTAGATCCTGGCCTTAGGGTCTTTGGGTATCACTATTGGTTATAGGGAAAGTAAGAGCCTGGTTTATAAGGCATTATTTTCAAATCTTTCCCCTTCAAAATCTGGACTTCAGGAATTTTAGGGTTCGATCAGTGTGGTTAGGCTTATGAGTTCTTATACACAAAAATATGTCTTTATATGTTTATATATATGTATGTATTTATACCTCTTGTCTTAAAAAATATATATATATATAGATATATCCTTTACTTTCTGTCTTAAAATCAACACTAAGTATGGATTCCAAGGTAAAAGAGTCATAAGGGCTAGACAATTGGTGTTAAGTGACTTTTCCAAGGTGACCCAACTAGGAAATGTCAGAAGCCAAATTTGCACCCAAGGTATCTCATTTCCAGATCTGGATTTCTGCCCACTGAGTCATCTAGCTGCCTCTATCTATCTATCTATCTATCTATCTATCTATCTATCTATCTATCTATCTATCTATCTATATCTATCTGTCTATCTCTCTATCTATAGATATATCTATCTATATCATGCCTCTGGTGATGCAGTGTTGCTGCTGTCTCCTGGTGATATTCTTGTGTTCTTCCTGCTGGGCTTTTTCCTTGTTTTTTGTTTGTTTGTTTGTTTGTTTTGGCACACAGTTTCTGTTAATAACTGTTAAAATAGTTCCTATAGTATCTGTTGGGTATTTCACACTACAACTCTCTCATGGTTGATGCTCAGCTTTACTCTTCTGTCCTTTGATTACTGGTGGATGATTGCTGCCAAAGACTGGGCTTAAGTTTATACAACTTCTGTCTTCCATCTTCTGGCTTCCCCTAAAGTTTTCATCTGAGGGTCAATCTTCCCTATTAGAGGAGAAGAGAACTTAGATACAACTATTTTAGCTTAAAGAGAAGAGACTTTAAAAAAGTTTTTAGAAAGGCAAAGACTACTAGTTTCCTGCTTCTATACAGAATCATTAGACAAGGGGGAAAGGGTATCATTTAATAGAGGACTTGGAGCTGGTCAATGGGAATAGAGAATTGGGAAGTGGCCAAGGAGGGTCCTGTACATGTCTATAAACCTTTGCTAGAGTGAGTACTTCCACTCCAAAGGGAGATTCTTTGACCAATGAGTCAATAGCTTAGTAACATAGAATTGATCCAGCTAATTGGTGCTCTCAAGCATATTTGTTTTTTGTTTTTTAACATCAAATTTCTGATCAACTAAAGGTGTCATCTCTGTGAGAGGTTTTGTTTTTCATTTAAAGTTAATACATTTTTCTTGACTTCTTAGGGCAAATAGATAGCAGAGTAGAGAGAGCATCAGGTCTGCAGGTAAAAAGACTTGAGTTCAAATCCACTCTCAGATGCTTACTGGCTGAGTGATTCCTGACAAGTCACTTGAATTCTATATGTCTCAGTTTCTCATCTATAAAATGGGGACACATTGGAGAAGAAAATGCCAACCCACTCCAGTATCTTTCCCAATAAGCCCAATTTGAAAGTCTGTGGGAGGCATATAAAATCAGACATAGTGAACAACAGCAACAACAATGGCTTTCTGCTTAATTTTCAGGTGCTCAACTATAACCAATTAATATCATTTTAGAGGTTACGCTTCTAAAAAGACACCAGTGATTCTTTGGGTTCAGGGGACTTCCAGTTTTTCACACTCAAGATTTCTTATTCTCTTATACAGAACAGAACAGAAAAGGGGAAAAGGAACAAAATTAAGCTCAGGAGACAACATCATGTTGATATTTTGTTATGTTCTTTCTTTTAATATTTATATATGACAAATAAGCTGTTACATTAGTATCAGTTTCCTCATCTATATAATAGGAGTAATGATACTTATATTACCCAACTTGCAGAACTGTGGTTAGGGAGAGTTATATGAAAAAATGTGAATTATTTTTGACGTGGTGATGGTGGTGATGTATTTTAGTGATTGGGTACTGGAAGGTGAATTACAAAGCACACTTAAACTTCTCTTAGGTCACCCTATTTTCATATTCAGTGGGGCATTTAAGTGAAATCATTAGTTGTTAAAAAGAGACTGTACCTGTCATTAAAAAGGATAACAATCCTGGAAATTTTTGTTTGAACATGTTACCACTCATAATTTTCCAAAGTAGTAGAAGTAAACAACTGAACAAAATTATGACTGATGCTCTTAATACTTTTGTCAGAAGCTACATTCAGCCTCTCTCATTTTTATGGTTTTGTTAAATGCAACAATGTAAATTCTATGTTAAATTTGAAAATTAAAAGTTGCATACTCCTCACTTCTCTTATAGATACCCTTTTCTCTCTCTTCTTTTTTTTTTGTATATTGCACATGGCAGGTTAAAAGGGCTTAGCTGTGTTGATTAACTATCCAAATGTTTAATCAATACGGCAATAGCTAGATGTATTCTGGCTGTGAAAGACCTTGGAAAGGTCCCACTTGCCTTATTCCCCACCCCCAAGTGGGACATCAATGAACTATTACATGGTCGTTGCATATCAATGCAGTGGGGCTTAGACAAATATAATGCTAATGGATAATTGTGGGTCACCTTGTCAAAATATGTTAAATGCCCCTTGAGTAAGGATTTTTTTTCCCTATTAAAAATGATAGCAAACTGTGACCTTGTTGATATCATACTGCCTTTCAAAAAGCCAGCCTTACTCTGTCTGAAACTGGCTTCCAGATTCGCAGGTCAAAAATTTGTTCAAGTACCATTCTGAAACATACATTCTATTGTGGATCCAACCCACCATGACTGTGTGACAAGGGGTTATGAAATCATACTTTCTAGTGTGAACAAAATACATACTCATTGACTGCCATTGAGGGGGCACAACTAGAGGAAAAAGGAGACCCCAATCATGGAGTTTCAGAAGCAATCTGGGAAAGTTCATGCTACCACCAAGGTCCTTGGACCCAGGACAAGATCATGCCATTTGTGGATATGATATCAAGTGTCAGAAGTCTGAGGCTTAGACACCACCTGACTCCCTCCCCTTTTGTGCCCCCATCTATTCACAATTTTATTGACATTCATATTGCTTCTCTATTATTAGCATAGGTATCAATGGAATGCATAGACTCCCTCATTGTTGGTTGTCACCAGAAGATGACAGATAATAGCACCAGAAGCCTTAGCAGTCCCCCATTGTTCCAGCGAGATTGTTGATCCAAAGGGAGTTCCTGAAACTCATGCTTAGATAGGACACCTCTACTCCTAAAAATGAAGCCTTAAAAGGCTCTAATTCAGATTGTGTTAGGGCATGTCAAAATGTACTTATCATTTTCTCTTTAGCTGCAATTTTGTCTGAGATAATACTTCAGGTTAAAACTAACAACAAGGGCAAAAAAAATGCCATAATTGGCTGAGTTTTACTGTGCCACTAAAGTCTTTTTTCCTATAGAGTGTGCAAAAATATTTAAAACTGTAGAGTGTAGAATAAGACTTACATGAATATGGAGAGCATTATGCTTATTTTAATGGGTCATGGAAAGAATATATGTTGCCCAAGTATAATACACACATTTAGTGTGTGTAATAAAGGGTACTCTCATCCTCGAAAATGAAGGAAAACAGTATAAATAACAAAAATGGGAATCCTCTTAACATGTCAGTGATTTTATTTGAATAGCTCCACTTTGTACATATGTCTACAATTTACCTCCGGGCACTCAAATAAAAGGCAACAATTTACACATTATAATGAAGTGGAATAAAAGTCTCAATTTTAACACTCATTGCATGGTGGGATTTTACTGTATCTGAGTACAAAGCAAAATTTAACAACTCATGGATTTGGTGAGTGATAAAATGGAATATTGCCCTTTTCTCTTTGGAGGTCTGATGATATCCCAATGAACTCATCCTACTAGTCCCACCCTAGTACCTATTTCTCATTTTCTCTAGGTTTTTTTTTTTGACTTAGCCCTTTGTGCTAGGCATGCAGTTCTATTTGGTTTCCCCTAAAAATAAAAATCCTAGGATCTGTTAATGTGAAGCTACAAGAGTTACTGATTATTCTTCCCCCTGAAACACAGATAGCTAGAACTGGGAAAGGTCTTAGTGATGATGCACTACAAGCCTATCATTTCACAGATGAGAAAACTGAGGATCAGACAGATAAAATTGCTTGTCCAAGGTCATAGAGTTAATTAGTGGTGAAATGAGACTTTAAAATTAGGTATTCTCATGTCCAGCCCATTTCCCATTCTTTTACACAATGCTGACTCATAGGAGTATAGTACTGAGAGTTGGAAAAGTTCATAAAAAGCATCTAAAGCAACTTCATTTTAAAAAAGGAGAAAACTTAAGCTCATAAAGTTTAAATGATTTGTTCAAGGTCATAGAAACAAAGCAGGATATATCCTCTCATTTCCTTTAATTTGATTAGTTTGTTTATTCCCAGATGTTTGTGAAGTAATTTGCCATTCTTCCTCCTCTCTGATCCTGTAAACAAGTGATAAGATCTTTCCTGATTCTGGTTTTCTGAAGAAAAAGATAATATGTGAGAGGCCTCAAGTGGACTGTGCCTGTTTGTGGTTAAATCCTCAGATGGTTCTATCAATTTCCAGTCATTGTGCTCTTTTGGAGATTGATTAAATAGTGGAGGAAATCACAGAGATCCTTAGGAACACCAAGGATTATTAGTGAACTTTCATCATTTTGGGTGTTTAAAACACATTCTTCTCATTCATCCATTCAATAAGCATTTACTACACACCTACTATGTGTAAGATAAGTGCTGTGCATATAAAGAAAAAACAAAACAGTCCTTATGTTCAAGGTGTTTAAAAGGGAAGAAGTGAAGACAATATTTGCTTTGATAAGTAAATATAAAATATACAAAGCAATCTGTGATGAGATATGGGATGTCCAGAAAAAGCCTTGTGTATTGTTGAATCATTTCAGTCATGTTCAAATCTTTATGAACTCATTTTAAGTTTCCTTGTCATATCCTTATGCAGCTTATTTTACATATAAGAAAACTGAAGAAAACAATTTGCCCAGGATCACATAGCTAATAAGTATTTGAGGCCAGATTTGAACAAAAGAAGATAAATCTTCCTGATTCTAAGCCTGGTACTCTATTTACTGTGTCATCTAGCTCCCTTGTGTAGCCTGAGTTAAATCTTGAGAGGAGCTAGGGATTCTAAGAAGAAAAGGAGAAAATGGAAGATATTCCAGGCCTGGACCTATACAAAACCTAATTAAGCTAGTTTCTTTTATTCAGATCTTGCCTGGTTATGCACCCTAGACTATCGTTTAGGTTTCCGGACAATTGCTACAATTAAGCAGGTTCTGATGACTGGTGAGGTTCAAGTTGAGATCAATACCTTACTGAACAGATGCTGATGTTTTTGCTGGCTAAGTTCAAACAATTGTCATCACTGATGCTAAAACCAAGAAGCATTTTTTTTTCATTGTCTTGCCATAGACAAACTTTTCCAAAATCTGTATCTACAAAAGTCATTAAATTTGAAGATTAGGGTAATACTTTATTGTAGCTGATTTACATAGATTTCAGTAGATCATTTTATAAAGTACTAATACACTTCTTGTAAAAAAGACATAGATTTATGCATTGGCTATGGGGGTTGGGGGGGGAGGAAAAGAAAATGATCTATGTCTTTAACGAATAATGCTTGGGAATGATAAAATAAAATATATTAAATAAAAAAAGACACAGACTAGAAAATAATATATTTAGATGGATTTTAAATTGATTGAATTGTTAGACTCCAAGATTATGGTAATGTTAATGGTAGAGTGTCAACTTGGCAGCAGATCTCTATTCAAAGATGCCAGGGAGGGGACAACAGGGTGGCTCAGTGGATTGAGAGCCAGGCCTAGAGATGGGAGGTCCTAGGTTCAAATCTGACCTCAGACACTTCCTAGCAAGTCGCTTAACTCACTTCTGCCTTGGAACCAATGCATAGTATTGATTCTTAGACAGAAGGAAAGGATTTTTAAAAAAAGATGTACTTGGCTTTGTATAGTTTAACATTTTAACAATTAAATTAGAAAAGTGGATCTATGACCTCCTGGATTTCCTCCAATGAGGCAAATCATAGTCCATCCAGGCCTACCTATCCTTAATAGTTCTTTTATTTTTTCCAGTTTATGGAAGTTCCTTTTATTTTTTATTTAATTTTTTAATTTTAAAAATTTTATTCAATTAATTAATTTAGAATATTTTTCCATGGTTACATGATTCATATTCTTTCCCTCCCTCCTTCCTACACCCTCCCATAGCCAATGGGCAATTGCACTGGGTTTTACATGTATCATTGATCAAGACCTATTTCCCTATTATTGATAATTGCACTAGGGTGATCTTTTAGAGCCTACATCCCCAATCATATCCCTATTGACCCATGTGATCAAGCAGTTGTTTTTCTTCTGTGTTTCTACTCTTGAATAATTCTTATTCATATTATCCTGTAAATTCACAATAGGTTGGTCCACTCAACGAGCCAGAGGCTTGTCTTACTTTTTCTTGCCACAGCAAAGTTGCTAGAAGAGAACTCTGCCTGTATACCTATCATTCCTTATTCTTCCTATGTGGCCAGAATAATGTCCTCTAAACTCACAATTGTTTAATGGTATATTCACTTCTGATCTTTTTGTATTAAGGCACTGAAGAAACTAGGTTTTTCTGATTCCAAGGAATGGTAGTCAGAAATAAAAAAGTTTTGACAGGCTAGAATCTAATTGGCTAAATCTAATGAAATAAAATTGAATAGAGAAAAAAGTAAAGTCATATATTTGGGTTAAAATTATACAAAATTATAAAGGAATGGTTAGACATCAGTTTAAAATAAGAGATGACAAGTGGACAGCCAGACTCTTCTATTAAATTGGATGGGACTCCACATTTGCACCTTAAAGAAGGAAATGAATAAGGATCACACAGGATAGGGAGTCATGAATGGACTCTGCTCTGGGAACTGCAGAACCAATTCAGTTAGATAGAGTTTTAGTAGACAGTAAGCATATTAGGAGTCAGCATTAAGATGTGGTAGTGCATTAAGGCAGACATGCCTTCAGAGAATCAAGAGTGGTATTCCTGCTATGCGCTACCCTATTTAGAAGATATCCAGAGATTTGTGTTCAATTCTGAGTACCACAGTTCAGAAATATTGGTAAGATGGAGAACATTCAGAGGAGATAAACCCAGATTCTGCAAGACTTTAAGTCCTTGTCAAATGGGTACTGGTTAAAAAATGTGGAGACAGTTATGATGGAATAAAGAAGACTCATGGGAAGGGGCATGTGAGAGCTCTTTTAGTGGAAGATGAACGAAGAGGAACCATAGTTAAATATCCATGGAGCTAAAATTTGACCCACATTCCATTCAGGAAAAATGTCCTCACAATTAGAATCGCCTAAAAATGGAATGGAATGACTTGGAGAATGGTGAATTTGTTCTTATTGAAAGTCTTCAATCAATGTTTGAATGGCACTTATAGTGGGAATTTCTTTTGGGTACAAGTTAGCACTAGATGATTATATGGAGGTGCTTTTCAAATCTAAAATTTTATGTAAGACTGGAACTCAAGAAAGATAATGAAATCAAATATATGAATCTGGGGGTAACCTGCACAGAGTAAATAATTGAATCTCTAGGGAGAGGATATGATTAATGAGAGAATATATAAAAAAAGAGATTCAGGAAATGCTGAGGGAGATATCCACAATGAGGAGAATGGGACATAGATGCTGAACCTTTAAAGTAAACTGAGAATGGCAAGACATATAGATGTATACATGATTGTACTTAAATAGCTACACATTATTAAGTTCAAATGAAAAACTTTATTAAGTGCTTATAATATGCAGAGAGTCTGAGAATAAATACAGATCTGTCTTTAGTTTCAGAAAAACTTGGCTTTGAATCCTGCCCTTGATTTTTATGTGTGTGTATGTCTACATATATATGTGTACATAGGCATATATATATATATATAATATGGGCATATATGTTTTAATATATGCTTTTTGTTTTATCATAGGCGAGTCATTTAATTTCTTGGTACCCTAGGAAACTAAAATACTATATGTTTCAGTACTTTGGCAAAGATAACATTGTGAAATATTGTAGAGGAGGCAGTATCTTCTATATAAACTCCAGGAATTAGCTGAAAAATACTTCCAGAAAAACCAATAATAAAGAAATCTGAAAATAAGCCAAGAAAACTCTCCTATGCAGTACAAAAGTGCATAAAAAGATGGCCAGAGGCCAGTGAAGAGTTGAAACTATAGAATCCAGTAAATGTTCAGATAAACACAGAAGTTATGAAGGTGAAGAAAAGGTCAGGCTAGCAAAATCATCATGAAATATGGTACCTGTGCTGGAACATAACGGAGATGGAAAGAGGAAATAGGAGACAGTCAGCTCACATTGTGTGGAATGGACATGTGGTAAATAAATTCTTTTAACAGAGGCATTGCAAGCAAGAACCAGTTCTAATAATCAACAGAATCCTAGCCCTCTGGCCTATAAGAACATAAGCTGTGGACAGAAGTATCCCTGATAAGTCATTCTGAAAGGAAAGGGGTATGACCATTTTTTTTTCAGTTTTCTTTTTAATTAAAGAGAGAAACAAACAAATGAAAAAGGCCAATTCAGCTTTTGGTATCAGTAACAAAAGTTATGCAGAATACTTGAGACAACTGTGATTCCTCCAAATCCAATTGAGTGTTATTAAAAAGGTTGAGAATTTAAGAATCATTAGACTCCCTGAGTAAACAAGGAAAAATAGACCTGGATACCACCTTTTAAGAAGTCATAAAAAGAAAACTGTCTAGATCTATTAAAAACAGCAGGCCACTATCCCCCAAAGAGGTCATCAGGGAAAAGAAAAAAAGACTTGTACAAGAATATTCATAGCTGCGCTCTTTTTGGTGGCAAAAAATTGGAAAAGGAGGGGATGCCCTTCAATTGGGGAATGGCTAAACAAATTGTGGTAGATGTTGGTGATGGGATACTATTGTGCTCAAAGGAATAATAAAGTGGAGGAATTCCATGGGAACTGGAATGACCTCCAGGAATTGATGCAAAGTGAGAGGAGCAGAACCAGGAGAACATTGTACACAGAGATGGATACACTGTGGAACAATCGAATATAATAGACTTCCCTACTAGCAGCAATGCAATGATCCAGGACAATTCTGAGGGACTTATGAGAAAGATGCTATCCACATACAGAGAAAGAACTGTGGGAGTAGAAATGCAGAAGAAAATCAACTGCTTGAATTGGGGATATAGATTCTAAACAATCACCCTGGTGCAATTACTAATAATAAGGAATAATAAGGAAATAGGTCTTGATTGATGTTACATGTAAAACCCAGTGGAATTGCATGTCAGCTATGGGGGGGAGGAGGGGAGAGAAAGAACATGAATCATGTAAGCATGGAAAATATTCTAAATTAATTAATTACTTTTTTGATGAAAAATAAAATAAGAAAAATAAAATGGTGATGCTTCTACAAAACAAACAAACAAAAAACAGAAGTCCAAGTCCAAATAAAAAGAACTCACCAAGCAGAAGAAAAAACATCCTCGAATCATCCAGAAAGAGTTCCCAAATGCTTTTGGAAATGTGTGGTTAGGCTCCTCTTTAACAGTGATATATCAAGGATACTTCTGACTTTCAGCTTGTATTCTGATAGCCCAGAGATGGATTCTGGTTTTATACTGTTCATTAGTGGAATTGGCACTAGTTGGCTATAGTTCTACTCAGAGAACCAACTAACTTCAGGTACATTTGAGGGAATTTGAACTGCTTTCCATTCTTTCTGTGACTCTTCTAGGTTCTAGCACAGGCATCATAATTTGTGCCAGTTTCCCTAATATAGACCTACTCTATCATTTTTGTGGCTCTATGTGTGTACTCTTATCACTGAGCTGGCAGTGGCTTCCTTAGTTTGAACCATTACCATGATCTACTCTTTTTCTGACCACCTTTTTGTGCAATTCTATATTGTAAAGAAGAGCTTTCTTTTACCAAGCAACCACAACAGAAGACGTTTTCAAGGAAGAATAAAGAGAATGATACATATACATATATATATATATATATCAATAATCTATAAATAATCTGTTCCTTGTCCTCTCACCTTCTATTAGGAGGGTATCAAACTCCTCCTAATGCCCTCTTACATTGAAGTCAGAAACTGCCCTCATAGCTCACTCCACTTTTAATCTGCTTTGCCTGATTTCAACTCCATGGAAGATGTCCCTCCACAAGATATGAACTGGCATCCCATTTCCACCCCCATTCCCTACTTTCCTGACCCCTTTTCTGTATTGCCTCTCTCTATAATAATAAGTTCTTTAGGAAAAGGACTGTCTTTTTTACCTTTTGTGTTTCCAGTGGTTATTATAGTGCTTGGTAAACAGTATGCCTTAAGTGTTTATTGGATTAGACTGGAAAATAGTAAAGATACAGAGATAATTATCTTCCATACCAATTCTTCCTTTTTTGAACTTCCTTGTTCCTTTCAATGATATCATCATCATCATCATCCTCTCAGTCACTCAGGCCAATAACTTTAGTGCCATCTTTTTTATTTTAATTTTTAAATTTTATTTAATTGATTAATTAAGAAACATTTTCCATGGTTGCATGATTCATGTTCTTTCCCTCCCTTCCTTCTACCCCACTCCTATAGCCAATGCTCAATTACACTGGATTTTACATGTGTCATTGATCAAGTCTTATTTGCATATTATTGATATTTGTGGTGCCATCTTTTGCTTCCTTATTTGCACTCACCATACATATATAATGTATTACCAACACATGTCCATTTTACCTTCACAAAATCTCTATACATCTCTTTTTCTTTAGTGACATACCTCTTACTGGTAATTTCATTTTCTCTATTCACACAGTGGATATTATGATGGAGCACTTTATCAACTCATACCTAGACTATTCTGAGTTTTAGTATATCAGGGTTAGTGTAACTGATTCATCTTTCCCACATAATCCTTTGGTCAGATGCAAAAGCGATCTTCCTAAATAAAGTACAGGTCACACCTTTCCCACAATTAACAGAGTCCACTTCTCCCCTGTTACCTCAAGGATCTCCTCTCATGTTTAAAGTTCATCTTAACCTTGCTTCTTCCTATTATCTCAGGGTTATTCTACTTTTCCTTGATATACCATGTACACATACCACAATCTTTCTACAAAGCACTGCTTTCTGATCTTACATCTAATACTAAATCTCTCATCTCCATGGCTTTACACTAGTTGTCTCTAGACAGGTCATGTTCTCTCTCCACAACTCTGTATCTTAACTTCCTTGAATACTTTCAAGACTCAGCTCAAATTTTACCGTCTATGAAAAGCCCCTCCCTACCTGGTAGTGTTTTTCCCTCTTTGATGATTTTCTTCTTCCTGCTCTATTTATTTCTCCCCTGAGCCTTAATATTGTCATGTTGTTTCCTCCATTAAAATAGATGCTTTATGAGGTCAGAGTACTTTTGCCTTTTTTTTGTATCCCTAGTACTTAGTTCAGTGTTTGGCATATAGTTTAAGTGTTTTATAAATGCATATTGACTGACTTTGGCACCTAATTTGTCCCTAAATCTCAGAATCAAAAAGATTTCATAGGAGAGCCACGTGTTACTATTGACGGACAACAAGTATGGGCTCCACCATAACCTCTATAACAACAATTCCAAAATCTATATAGCAAGCTTTATTCAGTCATAAAGCATTCTTCTATTTCTTTTTTCTCATCCTTTCTTGCATTGCCTACTAAGCCCAAGACTATTTGGTTCTGTTCTTCTTGGACAGTGTTCATGAATCCAGTGCTCATGAATCAGTGTAAATATTCTAGCTCCCATTTTTCTTCAGTGGAGCATCTTCAGTATGGAGATTTCACTGCTTAACTCATTGGAATGATTTACCTTCCCTTTCATCTATATTACCAAACTCATCATTGATTGGAGAGTGGAAACTATCCCATTTCTAAATGACTGCTGCTATTACCTTGAATCTCTGGAGAGGCTATATTACTTTTGCTTTATAATTCCCTGGGAGGCTAATATCTTTATCCTGCCATAATTTGCTTTATAATTTTGCTTTGTAGTATGAAAGGACTATGAGCAGAAGCTCTATGGCTTCTACTTTATCTAGACAATCAAGTTTTGACATTCTTAGGGATAAAAAATGTGGACTTTGTGCCAGCTAGTAAATTTATTTATTCTTATTACATATTTGGGGATAAATAAAAGTACTAGTTACCATATGATTCAGGAGACCTTCACCACTATTACCTAAGTCACCTGGTTCTCTTACACTCCCAAGCTAGGGAAGCAAGAGGCCACAATTTCTCTTTAAATCCCCTTAATTCAATGTCCCCTTGGAGGTAGTATCTGAAAGTTCCTAAAAAACCTAGAAATTTCTCTGCTATTAGTTCATGGAAAACCAAGACAATGTCCTCAGGTCCTTATGAGAGTGATAGACAGGGCCCAGTTCTTAATATGAATTCCCATATAGAATGATGTGATGAGATAGGTGAGAGATAGAGAGTGTGGAATGGGGCTCTTCTGTTCTTTGAAGGTGTCTAACTCTACAAATGTAGAAAAATTCAGACAGCTTATTGATGTTCATTTTACAAGTCTCATTGTGAATATACTTTCTTAAAAGGATGAAAAAAACAAGTTCTGGGGATACAAAGAGAAAAATAAGATGGTCTCTGATCTCAGGAATTATTCTAATGGAGGAGGTTTCAGTTGCAAATCAGATAGATTTCCTTGGCACTAAGTATACAATGGCAAAGCAAATATTGAAAAATTTCCTATAATTATAATAAAAGACAATTATGTCCATTTCTGATATCCAAACAACCATTTGGTAATGTCAAAGACATTTGTGGCAAGAATTTTATTTTCTGAGTATTCGGTAGCGATGACTTTTTAGAAATCAGGCCTCCAGGACCCTTAGAAGAAGTTGCCAGATGTGTTCAGGGACAATGTAGGGAGTATATATTAGACTGGCTAAGGAGGCCTGGTAGTTTTAGGACTTGTAACCAAGATATGGGCACTTGTGCTTACCTGCATGATGATGGTAGTTGATCAAAGGTTGATGGTGGCAAGGAAAGTAGACCCCTTCTCCACAGTGATTGCTTCCTTCGGTGATGGCTATGCAGCCTGAACTGGAAGCAGGACTACTGATGTGTTTCGGAGCATTGATATTCCCAAGGCTCTTTGGTTCAAGGTTGTGTGCTATCTTCAATGGAGTGTCTTCAATGGATTCATGGGCTATCTTCAGTAGAAGTGGTGGTTGAGCTCACGTTCACACACATAACCTTCTATCTCCCCTTTAGGGAGCATTGTTATTTCAGTTGAACTGACTTGCTTGCCTGATGTTAGCTGGTGGGCAGTTGATGGGGCTTGCTAGACCCTTGTGTGCAAAAGCTGGCCATGACTTATATGAGGTACTGGGGTGGTGCATTTGATAAAGCACTGGGATTTGGAATCAGGAAGACATGGTTCAATTCCTGCCTCTGACATTTATTAACTGGTTCCCTGAACATAATACTTAACGTCTCCAGGCCTCAAATTCTTCATATGTAAAGTGTGGAAATTAGATTTAATGACTTCAAAAGTCTCTTCTAATTCTAAATTCATGATCTTATGATAAGGTATTGTTGATCATTGTTGACTAGGACTGGTTCAAAAGGAATTGGGGTTTAGGGAATCCTTACCGTATTTGTCCCATTCCAATCCATTATGTTCCTTTTCTACAACTTGGTTTCAATCCCTAACTGAACTTAGACTTCACATTGGGTGTGAGTCTTTTCTTTATAATATGGCTACTCTCAAAATTAGTTCCTGGAACACTTTGCCTGCCTGCACTCTGCCTGAATTTGGCAAATTTTAGAGGATACTTACTAATTTAAGTTATATAATTCTAATTCTTATTGCTTAGCTTTTCTCTATTCTCACTCCTTTCAAAGTTCTCTCAGAGGGAAGAGGAATTTCTATCTCATTTCATAATCTTTGAATTATTATATTTTCTTGGAATATTAAAGTTAATATATACCCTAGTTCTTCCTTAACTGTGGGAGCATCTTCTCGCTTGGAGTGAGACAGAGAAGGGCTCATAACACTAGCAGCCATTGGTATAACTATCTCTAGGACTGGAAGGCTAATATCTTCACTCCATCACACTTAATTTTATTATCATATCCATGTTAATTTTCAAGTCCAGAAATTCTATTTTCAATAACCATTTATCTCAATTTAGGTTCCTTTTATAAAAACTAATGAGTAGATTTACCATGTATTCCAAAAACCATTAGGGAATCAAAAACCTGGGATTCTTATGTAGCTATTCCTAGATGTCTCTGGTTGCATAACCAGCTTCAGATTAGAATTCAAGCCAGTCTTCATATAAACTAGTGACCATTGTGCTCTTAGCAAAGTGATTGGCACATAATAGACACATAATAAATGTTCATTATTTGACCACTGGCTTAGTGGTTTACCTGACTAATTCTTAATCATGCTGGAAGAAGTTATGAAACTAGATCTGGCCTTTTAAACATTGTTCTCTCCCCAACTGTTGACTTAGTTAGGCCATGCTCATATATCCTTAGTAGGGCAGCCTACCAGTTGCATGGATTCCTAAGGCTAGATTCTGTTCTGTTAAGTAGAGGTCAGAAATGTTTGGATGACATTAGCCCACTGGCCAAATTGAGTACTTGAATGTTCTTAACATGACAGTAGTGAAAGTATAGTAAATATTGAATATACTGTAAACTAATTGGTCTCTCCAACATTGCACCCTTACTTTTCAAATATTTACATCCTCTCTTCTCCTACAGCCATTGCCCTGGATCAGACCCTCAACATCACTTGCTTGAACTATTTTAATAGCTCCTATTAGCTCCCTGTTGTTAGCATATCCCCTCTCCAATCCACACTTTACACTTCTGCAAAAGAGATCTTCCTCAGGCACAAACCGGAAACATGTCATTCCTGGCTCAGAAATCTTCAGAATGACACCCACTGATAAAGTAGAATCTCCTTAGGCTGCTATTCAAGGTCCAGCTCACTTTAGCTCTAATCTATTTTTTGAAATTTTTTTCTCAAATTACTTCTTTAATAAATATCCTTTTCAGGGTGTTCCTAAAATCTTAGTGCAGCTTTAAGTTAATAAAACTTAAACCTATTGAGGAGTAAAAATGCATTAAGAAGTTTGGGACATCCTCCATTTCAGCCAAACTGAGCCACTAGATATTTCTGGATTCAACAAGTTTTTTTCCCTTTCTTACGTGTCTGATGTACTCCGTCACTTCTTCCTTTCAAAACTGCCTCTTTGCTAAGTTCAACATACTGTTTTAATGTTTCTTTATCTCTATAGGTCTCCTTGTCTTTTGAGCACTTTTCTTTGGTGTCTTCTTTACCTCTCTGCTCATATCACTCCCTTCATCTGCCATTCACCTGTGCTAATGTTAGAGTATCCTCCCACCCCCATTCCACAGTAGAATGCAGACTTCTTGAGGGCAAAACCAGTTTTTCATCTTGTTTTTCTCTCCAGTCCTTAGCCCAAGGCCTAGCACATAGGAGACATTTAATAAATGCATGCAGAATTGAACTGCTTTTTCAAAGTGCTCAGCAATTATGTCATGCAAAGCAAATCTCTGCCACTAATTTCATTAGTTTAATTGTTAGAAACAAAGAAAGTGGAGTTTATAGTATATTAAAATGAACATTTTTATTCTAGTCTCATTGAATTATAAAAGGTTAAATTCAATTAAGCCTGAGTTGGAGGCTCATTTCTATTTTATTGAAGATGTCAATACCAAATACAATTAATGATAATTTTGGGGGGGGGACTGGAAGGGATGTTAGGGATTATCTAGTCCAATTATAGAAAGGTTAAGAGAATTGCATTGTGCCACCTAATGATCTAGTCAGAACTGAAATCCAAATCTTTTGGTTCCTAATTTCTTTCTCTTTTCACCCTATATTAGAGGCAATAGCCTGGTCACTCTATATTACCTGAGTTTGGGAATATCTTGTGATGGAGATGGACAAAGTTTTGTGATGGAAATGGCTTCAAGACAGATGCCCTAGCATATGGAGTAAATAAGCTTACAAGATACATGGATGATTGGGTACCACCCTATCAACTGGTCTTCTCTATTTTTGTATACTTAACATTTTTTTCATCAGAGTTCAATTAGGAGATTACGAAGCTTTTTACTTTTTAGTGTAGGTTTCTAGACTTTGACACTTTTGTTATAGATTTTTGAAGATGTTGTTGGAAATATAAAGAACTAAGGAACAGACAGGTCTGTTGGGTGCCCAACTTAGAGTCTACTTGGAATATGTGTATATAACCATCATTAGCATTAAAAAGGCATTTCCTGCTGGATAGAAATATGAAATTCCCCTTAATTTTTCAGCAGGAACTGACAGACATGATTGCTAGCATATTTAATTATTGATACATTTAACTGGTAATTGTGAGAGTGTTTGTGTTAATATTTTATCATTGATATTGAATTTGTATATTGACCTGGCTTTATGAAGTACCCGGGGAAATATTTTTCATGTCACTGACATTTACGTGTCTCTTTTTTTTTTTTATGAAAAGAGTTATGGCATCTGTTTGGAAACGATTTTGCAATTCTGTTACTTCCTCTTTTTTCCCTTCAGTCCTCTTCGTCTTCAAGTCTAGGGGCTCATTACACTGGATTTTGCTTTAACATTAAGATAAAAGCAACAGATACTTTTTAATTGAAGAAGTAAAAGGAAATAGTAAAAAATGCTTGGAGTTCATCAGCAATGTTTACATTTATGCTTTATTTGCTGTTCTGTACATGTCCATGAGACAGATGGAAGAGGATGTCAAGAACACCTTTTTATGGATGGGTAGCATTTTAGACAAAGAGATTGCAGGTGATGACCTGCAATAACAAAAATGAAATCAACAACAGGAACAGACAAAAATCTAACTCCTGACTTAGTTCAATATTCTTCTAACCAAATCACTTTGCTTCTAGTACAGACCCAAGACGACAGAATTCCCTCATGTGCAGATCCATAGTTATGATGCTACTCTTGGTCCATTTCTCTCCATGCCATATTAGCCCACTTTATCCTTCCCCCTCCAGCACTCTACTTACTGCTGTAGCTCTGGGAAACAGTAATTAAATTAACACCTTCATTCCTGGAAATAATGAATCAACAAATTGGTCCGTGGCTTCCCTCACCATTCCTCTGTCATACAAGTTCAAACCTGCCTTCTTGGCCACTATATATGAGTTGTCTTTGCCTGTTAGAATCTAAGCTCCTAGAATTTATATTCCTGGAAAATAACCCAGTGACTGGCATATAGTGAGCACTGAATAAAGACTTTGTTTTCATTCTTTCATTCATTCACTTCCAAAAATGAATATGGACTCAGTTTTTTTTTCCCTATAACTTGACCTAATACAACACTAGTTATATTGCCTCCATCAAGAACTAGCCAGTTTAGAATTCTTGATGGAAGGTGAATCTTCTCTAATATACAGACATCTAGGAGCATATTTTGAAGAAACCCGGTCTTAGAATATCTGGCAGCTAAAATGTTGGCCTTGGAGTTAGAAAGCCGTGGGTCCAAGTCCAGGCTCAAAACATAATATCATATATAATCAATATCACCACATTCATCAGTTAATTTTATTACATTAGACAATATTTAATAATTCAATATGTTTTCAATGTAATATATAACAAAATATTTTATCTGTCAAACTTCTGGATAGTCATTTAACTTTTCATATAATTAGCCCAAGACAAGTATCTAAAATTACAAATTGCAGAGCAGACGGTGGTTTCTATTGGTAGAGGGAATTTCCCTGCTGGGACTTTTTATACCAACGGTATTACTAGTATAATCCAAAACAAATAAAACAATCCAAACACACAGGTGTGGTCAATGCTTTTTTTGGGGGGGGATGTTGGGGTAGGCAGGAATCAAAATCAAAGACTTTCTTTTGTCCTGAGCATAGAACTTGGTCATTTTTTAAAAAGTTGGTTTTTTTTGACTCAACATTGTTGCTGTTCAGTAGTTTCAATCATATCCAACGCTTTGTGACCATATTAGATTAGGAATTTTCTTAGCAAAGGTACTGAAATGGTTTGCTGTTGCTCTCTTCAGTTCAATTTACAGATAATGAAACTGAGGTAAACAGGGTTGAGTGACTTGCCCAGGGTCACACAGCAAGTAAGGGTTTGAGGCTGGATTTGAGTTCAGGTCTTCTTGACTCCAGTCCCAGATCTTGATCCATGGTACCTCTTAGCTGCCGCATTACACTTGATCTTAGCCAAAAGGCTTTGAAAAAAAGAAAGAAATTATAAGTTTTGCATTTCTCTATGTCAGAGAATTGGACAAATCTTGTCTTTGGCTGTCTTATTCTTCTCAGGGTCTAAGATCTGAAAGGCTGGACCCCTTTGCACTGGTTGTCATTGTTTTCTATTGCACCATTCCCCACATTGAGTAACTCACTGAAGGGAAACATCATTTTATTCAGGAAAACAATTTGGATGAGAGCTGTAGAGAATGAACATTGTGTTCTTTACATGGACAAAAGATCATGGGATGTGATATCCTGTGTGAAGAACATTCTTCTGTAATACATCATCCCTCCTTTCTCCTGTGTGTACACAAGAACCTTTCTTTGTTGCATGCAAGAGGGCGCATAACTCCAAAGGAGACAGAGTTAGATGAAAAAGAGCAATTCTGAACTCTGCTGATTAAAATAAATGTGCTCATAAAAAAGACAGGAGAGTAAATTACTACATCCCCAGAACAGCAGTAACTTATACACCAACAAGTTATTTTTGAGTTTGCCAGAGGAAATAATCTGCTATCAACAAGGGGTAATTGCCTGAGCAAACTCATCTTTACATCTCACACGCACTGTCACCTTGTATAAAAAAAAAAAGGAGAAATGCACCACATATCAATTCAGAAAATATTTTCGGAAATATTCTTTTAAAGGTTGCTTCTCTCTCCTAGGCTGCTAAAAGGAGCGAACACATACACAGTTCAGAACACATCTAATCTCTGCTCCTGCCTTATCACGCAATCACATCTGAACATGCCATGAAATTCATGCCTCAGGAGCCTGGGGGCAATATGAAAAAGGATCCATTTTAGATTGGTATAGAAATTCCAATCTGAGATTTACCTGTGACTGTCACAGGTGAAACAGGTTCGCTAAGACGCCCTGCAGGAATCCATGTTACCACTATTAAGTAGACATGTGGATGGGGTTTTTGGTTTGAGTTTTGCAAGGGATGATAGGGGTAGAGTAGTGGAGGTAGGACAAAAAGGAAATAATGAGAGAGAGAAAGAGGGGGAGAGAGAGAGTGAAAGAGAGACAGACAGAGAGACAGAGAGAGAGAAAGAGGGAGAGAGTGGGAGGAAGAGGGAGAGGGAGACCGATAGGCAGAGACAGAAAGACAGAGATAGGCAAAGAAAGAGAGAGACAGACAGACAGATAGAATGAGGGAGAGAGGGGGAGGAAGAGGCAGAGGGAGACAGAGAGACAGAGATAGGTAGATAGATAGATAGATAGAGAGAGAGAGACAGACAGACAGACAGAGAGAAGGAGGGAGATGGGGGAGGAAGAGGGAGAGGGAGAAAGAGAGACAGAGATAGGCAGAGACAGAAAGACAGAGACAGGCAGAGAAAGATAGAGAGAGACAGGAACAGACAGATAGAACAAAGAGGAAAGACAAACAGAGAAAGACAGAGATGAATGATTTGGCTTTCTATTTGATACTAACATTTCACTAACTCTAAAGGGAAGATGCAAACCTGGATAAGAAATAGAAATATACTTTATTTTAAAGGCTACTTAGGGCTTCAATTTTGCTCTAAGTAGGCTTCAGTGGAATTCATAAATGTACATTCAATTTCTGAGATAGATTAGTTCCTTGTACTAAAATAGCAAGAGCTTGTGGGAAGATAGTTATAACTATGTGGTAGGGAGACAACAGAAACTCAGGGAGAATAAAGTTGCCACATAGCTTTTTATTTGCAAAAAACAGTCATCTTATTGAAAAGAAATGTAAAGAGAGCTCTAAGTCTGTGGTCTATAAGTTCAACAACTTCTTTGTACTTCAGTGAAAGGTTTACATATGGGACTCACAGATATTAGCACAGTGGCCCAATATAACCTAGAGCTGTGTTGCATTTTTATAAGGAAATGCTCCTTTTCTATTAAAGTAACTAGACTACTATTGAGGAAAATGAATCAACATAGATTATTTTCTTGAAATCTCATCATTATAATTTTATTAGTAAACACAAATATCCTTCCATTCTTTTCCCACAAGTGATAGTATAAGTTGACATAAACTTTTCAGTTGGGGAATTATGTAATCTTTTCTAGTTCTTCTTATGCCACTTTTATTACTGTTGATTTCCTCACTTGTGGAGGAAATAGCATGGTTGTATTTATTGTAAAAATATCTCTACATTCTTGTTCCTTCAATATTTTCAAAGGGTTTGTGTCTTCATTAATACAGGTTATAATAACCTGAGCAACTCTAAACAAATAGCAAATTATTTAGCTTCCTCTTTTTAGCAAGTTTACCATCCTGGCACATGAAGAGGCTATCTTTTGTAATTCCCTACCCAATATTATTTTCCAGTAGCATTTGATTAACATGGAAGACTTAATCAACATTTTTCTTCTGTTAGTTAGACATACAGATCATCAATGTCTACATAATTCAAAAGCTCAGAGTTGCCTGAGACACCGAGCATTAAAGTGCTTAGGATCACATGCACATATTTTGCACTTTTCCTTGGCATAAATTATATTTTTAAAAATGATAGAAGTAAAAATATTTCAAAAGAGTGCAATAAAACATATGTATAACATGAGATATGGAATTCTGGGGAAATCAACTCAATCTAATTTCATTTGGTGAAAATCAGACATTCTTCAGCCTAAATGCACACATTCATGACTATTGAGGTCATAAAATGAAATGATCGATATTGTTTCTTGTTTCAAGTAATTTCCACATCACTAAAAGTATACATTAAAGGCAAGATTAGAACCCTGGTCTTCCTGATTCCATGGCTTGTCTTATACCCATGCTGGTTAGATGTACTATAATTATTTTAAAATTAAAATAGAAGCTAGTGGAAATAATCATCACTCTGGAAATTTCATAGGTCAAGTGAATGAACATGGTAGGAAAATTATTTTGGACTTCCCCAAAGCTTTCTGATCTGATATTTGTCCCTTTTTTTCTATTGAGATGGCCACCACTTTAGCTCAGGCTCCCCTCACCTGTCACTTGGATTATTATGTCAGATTTCTAAGTGGCTTTCTGCCTCAAGGATCTTACCTTTCTGCTTCATCTTCTACATTATTGTCAAAATGACTTTCCTAAAGCATAGGTCTATTTGACATTGTCACCTCCCTAATTGAGATATACCAATGTTTTTTTATTACTTCTAGCAACAAATAAAATAAAATTAAAAACAAAAAAAACAAAAAAATAGCTTCTTTGTAACTTAAAGGCCTCTATCTAGTATAGTAAAAATTAAAGGAGATAAAATTAACTGGGAAAAAATTTTTGCAGAAAGTGTCTCACAAAAAAAATCTTATATCCAATATATATTTGAAACTGACTCAAATTTATAAGACTAAGAGCCATTCCCTTAAAAATAAATCATCAATGAATAGGTCATTTTCAAAGAAAGAAATCAAGCTGTCAAACAATATAAGAAAAATGCTCCAAATCATTAATAATTAGAGAAACACAAATTAAACTCTATCTCATACCAGTCAGATTGGTAAGGACAACAAAAGAGCAAAGAGGACAATGTTGGAAGGGCCCTAAGAAAACAGACACACCAGCATTACATTGGTGGATAGTCCTAAATAATCCAGAAAATTAGAAAAGGATTTCAGAATTATGCCCACAAGTTATTAAAGCTTGCACATACAATTAGTCTTGGAAATCTCATTACTAAACTTATGCCAGAAGAAATCAAAACAAGAAGAAAAAGATCCTAGTTGTTAAAAATATTTATTACTGGCTTCCCTAAAAGCCCAAAGTGGAAATTAATGGGCTACTCCTCTGGTGACACAGCATTAAATAAATTATGCCATATGAATATAATGGAATATTATTTGCCTTAAGAAATATTGATAAGGACAGTTTCAGAGGAAACTAGGAAGATCTCTATGAAGTTATGCAAAGTGTAGTGAGCAAAATCTGGACAGTTTAAACAAATACAATAGCAACATGTAGAAAAAATGAAAGACAAAAATTCTGATAAAAAGATTATAGTCCACATTTTGCCACTAGAGAGACAATGGATTTAATATGGAGAATAAGACAAGCATTTTTTAAAACGACAAATGTGTGTGGAGAAATAATTTCCTAGTGGGAAATTTTTGAGTGGGAATTTTTGAGACACTTCATTTATTATGGTTTTGATTATTATTCAACAACAACAAAGTGAGGGATAGAAAATAAATGCTTATGAAAATAAGTTAATTTAAAAATTGAAAGGTACAGATTCTCAGGATCTCTGCATCTTAGCAATCATATTTTGAAAAACATTAATGAGAAATTGTATCTTCAATTCACAAATTGGGAACCAGTGATTGAGTTGTAATCTGATTTTTATCAATGAGGAATCAGAGACCCAAAAAAGCAAAATATTTTCTCAAGGCCATAGAGTTGGTTAATGGCAGACCAAGAACTAAAACTCAAGTTCTCTAGTCCCTCAAGCTATGAACTTGAGGGTCTTTCCACATCATTGCCACCTTCCATTCTTTTCTTATATTTTGTTGTTCATTAATCAAAGAATGTTTTTATAACTTCATGAAGTCTTTGAAAACTGAATTCTATTGAGTGAATTGCATTCTTGGAGAGAGGCTTGTAGTTCAATTAATAGCATAAATCAATGATGGAAGACTAGCATTTCATTGAGGTAACACTGGGTACGACAAGCATGATTTATGACAAAGATGCACAAAATAAAGCAACAATATGACAGTTAAGTTAGCCAGGCATTTGCCCTATTTCCAGCCTCAGGCTTCCTGACCCCCATGACACCCTGTCCTCTCAGTTTATTGTATGCCTTAACTCCTGTGACCTCTACTGTAGCCCTACAGCTTGCTACCTCTGGAAACTTTTCTACCTTCAAAATTCTGAACTCTGAAATTCTCCCCTCTGATCATCATCTAGCCTTCTGACTCTTCTTTTCTCTTATTCCTCTCACATATATTTTTTATTCTTATCCTCACTTTTACTGCCTTGATTCCTCCCTGTTCTCCCAGTCTTTCAACCCTGTTCCAAATTCACTTTAATTCCTACTAACCTACTGCTTCAGTTATTTCCTTCTTCTCAACCCTTAATTCTATTGCCCCTTTGACACCCTATCATCCATGCCTGCCAACCATAAAACATGGGCAATTTCTATCACTTACTTTCTTTTTTTTTTGTTCTAAAACTTCCAAAAGTGTTGGAAGTAATTCTTGACTTCAGATAAGTTTGTTTTCACACATGCTTTTCCTTGATAATAGATTATGAACTTGTGGAAAGCAGGGGCTATTTTGTTGGCTTTGTGTTTTCAATGATTTCTAAAAAGGTCCTGCATTCAATTGGCCCTTAATAAATGCTTATCATATTAGACATAACCTATTTGAATATTTATTGCTTTGTGGAAATAATTTTATTTTCTTATTATAATATTATCATATTTCTGATAGAAATTCTTTCAGACTTTCTCTTCTCTCTTTCAACCCCCTACCTATACCCACTAGATCTTCCCTTTCAGGAACTGTCCACTCCTACTTTGTCAGGAAGGTTGATGCTAACAAGTTTTAGTTCTCCGAATTCTTTTTTTTTTACTTTTCTTAATGTCTCTATCTTCACCTATTTTTTCATTTGAAGATTAGAGGATAACAGATACTTTGTCCTCTTCCTGGACAAAGTTAACCCCTTCATCTATATTCATCTTTTAATATATTTTAATCACTAAAAATGAGTTCTAAATTCTCACCCTGCCTAAAGGTCCTTTACTACCCATTGAGAAAGAAAATAATATGCTACCCATTATACATATGAAGTCATGCCAAATATATTTCCATATTAGACGTGCTGCAAAAAAACACAAGAAGAAAAAAGTATAAAATGTATGCTTCAATATGCACTCAGAGTTCATCAGTTCAATCTCTGAAAGCTCCATCTATACTTTTAATCTCATCCCCCCTCTCTTCTGTGGCTTCCTCCATTCATCATTTCTTCTCTCTCATTTTCAGCCACTTCTTCATTGGTTCATTTTCTTTGGTCTAAGAATATGATCATATCTCTCCTATACTAACAAAACAAAATAAAATATTTTCCTTGATGATTCCTCAAGCTGTAACTTCTGCTCCTTGTCATTGCTAAGCTTCTAGAAAGAATAGTGAATGTGCATCAGGCATCATAGATCCTCTGTCTTCTATTGACTTCTATGACCCTGCCCATTCCCATGACTTTTATCTCCAGATTTTATTTTGCTAACTTTTCCACTTATTATATATCAGCCTCCCCAAAGTACTGTCCTTGGTCCTTTCTCTTTTCTACCTTGAAAATTTCATCTACTCTTAAGATTTTGGTTTTCATCTTTATTTGAGTGACTCTGAAATCTATACCACCAGTATTGCTGGGAAGCAGTTGAAAGAAGGCTATTCATAGAATCAAGACCTATATTCATATGTTATTTGTCATGCTTACTACTTGTGTGAGTTAAACCTCAATTTTATTAACTGTTAAGTGGGAGAGTTGGAATAGATCAGTTATCAAACATTGGGGCAGAATTGCTACTTAAAATTCTCCAGACTGAGGCAAGAACCAAAAATTACAATGGGTAAATATTTAATGAAATAAAAGAACAAAAAAGATACAGAATGGTAATATGTGTCTTTCTAAGTCAATATGCACATTAAGGAATCCTTATATGTGGTTTAGTTTTCTATTTTGAGTTTGGCACCTCTTTTCTATTTTGATTTGGCACCACTGGACAGAATGAACTTTGAGGTCCCTTCCAATTTTAGGTCTATAAATGTCTCTATTGTGTGCCTCCAACTCCCTTTGTACCTAGAGAGACCTTAAGCATCTACATTTGAGCATTTGAAAAAATAATAAAAATAGTACTCACTTTTATACACACTTTTAATGTGCTTGGCATTAATTTTCTCTCTTGATCCCCATCATGACCCTTTAGGGTTAGGTACTGCAATATTAGTTTCCTCATGAACACCTAACTAAGGTCAAAATTTGAACATTTTTTTACTTTCAGGCCAACATCCTTTCTTCAAAATCATGCTGCTTCCAACTAGTCTCCCTAATTTTATTGTTTCTGTTGATGGCACCTTCTCTCGGTTCCCTCAATTTATAACCCTTAACTCTTCCTCCCTCACATACCCATTGGTTGTTAAGCACAATTGATTATACCTCCTCAACATCTCTAAAATTTATCTTTCTTTGAACCTCTAATGCAATTACCCTCAAATAGGCTTTCCTCTCTTCTCTAGACTATTTAAATATTTTTATAACTGGTCTTCCTGCCTCCAGTTTATCCTCTTTCCAAAATATCATACTTGATTTCTGACTCATCTTTCTAACGTGCTGCTTTTACTAAATTACTTCTTTATTCTAAAATTTACAAAAGGTGTCCATTGCATGTGCATGTGTATATGCACCTACCTGAGTTTGGATTTAAAGACTATAATATGTCTCAATTTTACCTTCCCAGACACATTTCACAACTACCCCTTTCACATTTTCTACAGTGTTACCCAAATTGACTATTCTTTAGCTCCATTTTTATCCTGTCCTCTTCTGTCTATTCATTTGCTCACACTGCCTCCACTATTATCTCTCTATTCATGAATGTCTTTGAAGTGTCTCCCTTATTTCAAGACCCAACCTAGGTACCAGATTCTTCATGCAGACATTTCAGACAACTCATCCCATCTGCATCAACTGGAAAAAAACTAATTTCTTTCTTTAACTTTATGTAATATTTTGTTTAAATCTCTCCTTTTTACTCATCTCATTTTTTCCTTTTGTTATATTTTCAGGCACTATTCTCCTAACTTTTGATTTTGAATCTGACAGTTATATATCATAAATATGTTATATATCATAAATATAATGAAAGCTAATTTTTATATTTTCATGTATACAGAATATTTTGGCATAAAGAAATTATTTTCTGGTATATTGAGTTTTCTGACAGGTATTTTTATAGATGTTTTCATCCTTCTTTCTCTTCTACTTCTCATGGAAACAATTGTTTAGGCACAATGTGGATTATTTTATCATTGATCCTTGTGGGAACCAGACACAGAATAGTAGTTTGAAGAAGTATGGATAAAGAAGATTCTAGTGATCAACTCTGAAAAATAATTTATTAATAATCTGGAAAAACCTCCAGATTAACTAATGAATGTTCTAATTAACCAATGAAATTTCTAATTAATTAATGAATTTTCTAATTAACTAAAGACATTTCCACATTTATAAATAATACTAAGCTTTTCCAAATGAAGATTTTGTTACTATGAAGACAGATGAGCTTCACTAGGAATTACAAAAGAATAGAATTTCAGAGTGCTAGAGAACCTTAAGAGGCAGCTGGTTCAACCAGTACCAGAAAAAGAAAAAGGAAAGGAATATATTTTATAAGAAGGCATTTATTTTTGAGTTCCATTGGAGGGGAATCCATTATCTCATGGTGCTGCCCATTTCACTTCTGAACAGGTCTAATGATTTAACGTGCTTTCTCTTTACTTCTAGCCTATATTTTCCTACTTTTAACTTTGCCACATTGATCCCTAGTTCTGGCCTTTGAAGAAAGTTAGGACAAGCCTAATTTCTCTTCTATTTCATAATCCTTCAACTATTTTCAAGACTGTTATATTAATGAGGTTAAATCAATTCCTTCCAGTTTGTCATTGTCCTTAAATGTGATGTGCAAAACACAACTCTAGATAACTGAACCATGGAAAAATAGAGCAGGAGTAGCATTTCGCTGTTTCTAGATGACATTCCTCTTTTAATGATATCTAACCTCACATTAGCTTCCATAACACACTAATAAATGTATAGTCCTTTAAAACCCTAAGATTTTTGTCAGGTGAATTTCAGTTTTTCCAGACTTTTCTCATCTAATTCTTGTGAAATTGAATTTACAGAGTTTGTTCATAAGTATTATTTGTTTAGGCTTTTAAAATTCCCAACCAGAAGGGAATAATAATAGTACTATTAATAATATAATTAAATAAGAACAAATAATAAAATAGCCATTATTGTTATTATTTGCCTACTACTTTGTTTTCAAAAGCACTTTACAAATATTAGGCTGTTTTCATCCTCACAACAATCCTAGGAAATGAGGGCTATTATTATTTATCCTCCTTATACAGATGGGGAAACTAAGAAGCAGAAAAGTTAAATATCTTGTCTAGGGTTACACAATTAATAAGTATCTGAAGGAGGATTTTAAATCAGTTCTTCTTGATTCTAGGACCAGAGTTCTATCCACCACACCAGTGGTATAAAACTCAAACAGAAAGGAGAGACTGATAAGACAAAAATAAGAATCTTGTAGGCTGCATATTAACTTAGTTTTATACTAGAACATTATATAAGTTTTACTGTGTTTTTAATTTCTTTTGTTAAGTAATTTCCAATTGCATTTTAATACAGTCTAGGGGCTGTTCTTAGGTGTGTTGTGTACCTCACATGAGCTATATGTGGCCTTCAGGCAATGTGTTTGACACCCCTGGATTACACACACTGTGTATGGTTCCCTGAACTTGTCTAGCATTCAGTTCAAAGATGTAATTTTGCTGGTGAAAAAACTGACTCCAAGAGAGATGAATAGATGTGCTTAGGATCACAAGCTGAATCACCAGTTTTGACTTTGGAAAGAGTTAAGTGAAATCTACCAAAATTATGTTGCGACTGCTCAAAAACCCAACAAAATACTGAGCAATAAGACAAGTTGTGGGAACAAAATAGAAAACATTTTTCTAGTATTGTACAATTCCATGATACTTCTTTGGAATTAAGTTAATTCACTTTTAGTTAATTTTTAAAATACATTTTATTGATGCCTTCTGTCTTGACATCACAGTCATTTCAACTATCTCAACAGCTTGACTAGTTCTTCCTTATATAAAAGAAAAAAATATGATGCAATGACCTTTTAGAATCAATCGTACACTATTTTATCTGTCATTCTTCCCCATTTCTGAGCTTTGAGATATAGGTATGTTCTATTGTACACAGACTTTGATTGGTTTTTAATTTATGTACTTCAAAATGATTTCCTTTACTTTTTTATAGTACTTGAATATATTTTTCTCTTGGTTCTACTTCTTTCATTTGGATTATTTTATATAATTTTTTATAAATTTATACTTATACTAATTTAAATATAATAATTAATTGAATTTATAAATTCATCACATTTGTTTTTTCTTAACATGCAATAATATTCTATTGCATTCCCATAATAAAGTTTTTGTTTTGTTTTTTCCAGTCATTACAATATTTACTTGTGTACCTTGACCTATTAGAGAATGACTCTTGATACAATATATTTAATGTTATTTTTCTCTTTTATTTTGCATACGTGACTTCTATCAATTATATTTACTATGACTATTTCCCCATTCTACCATTTGTCTTTTTTTAAAACCCTTACCTTCCATCTTGGAATCAATACTGTGTATTAGTTCCATGGCAGAAGAGTGGTAAGGGCTGGGCAATGGGGGTTAAAAGACTTGCCCAGGGTCACACAGCTAGGAAGCTGAGGTCAAATTTGAACCTAAGACTTCGTGTCTTTATGTCTGGCTCTCAATCCACTGAGCTACCCAGCTGCCCTCTACCATTTGTCTTCTAATTCTATCCTCACTGATTGTATTTATGCTGAGACTTTCAATTTGCCTTGTCAAAATTGTTAGTTTTATTTTTATAATCTTCTCTATTCTTCCATATTCTCTTTTCAGGAATACTTGTTGAGTGGTATCTTTTCTAATTTTTATGACATGAACTCCTAAGATTGTATAACCATTTTGAACTTATTTTATAGTTTGTGATGTTTGTCCAAACATAATTTTTCCAAGATATCTTGACAGCTTTCCAAGCATTTCTTGAAAGAAAAATGTCTTTCACCTGGGAATTTATGTTCTAGGGATTTATCAAACATTAGAATACTTCTTTCCCAATTAAGTCTGTTTCTTATCTCACTTGTTCCATGGTTGAGTTTTTCTGTTTTGTTTTGTTTTTTTAACCAGAACAAAAAAGTTTTGATGACTACAAGTGAGGGTGGCCCTGGGAGTTACACAGTGTTGATTATCTGGTGCTAAAGGGCTTTATTTTAATAGTGAAGTTCCATTGCATAATATAATGTTATACTAAAGTAATAGGACCATCGATTTAGGAGTGGAAGGGACCACAGAGGTCATTGAGTTCAATCCACTCATTTTATAGATGAAGAAACTGAGTCTCAGAGAGGTGAAATAATCAAATTGACAGTTGGTAGTTGGTAGTTTGTTAATAGAGGAGAAATGTGAACCAACGTCCTTTGCTCTCCAATTCAGTTTTCATTACTCTTTGCTATTCCATTTTGCCATTGTGAAAATGAAGATGAAAAGAAGATGGGATTGCTGTATAATAGTCAATGTACATTCATAAGATCGCAGGGTTTAAAGTTGTCAGGATTTTTGTGATAATATCTAGTTCAATATCCTCATTTTACAGATGAAGAACATTTTGTTTGTGTAGATATCTTCATTAATTGACATTAAGTTGTAACATTACAGATGTGGCTATCTTCCATACTCTCTATTAGAAGAAAACTAATAGAATATGATAAGCAATAGAAAAACATAGTTTTCCTTTCATATAACCCACCCAGGAGGTTGTTTTCTCAATTTTTGTGCATACTCATAATCATAAGATTGCAGAGACCATGGTTAATAGTCATTCTATTTGATAATTAAACCATTTAAAAATAAATGCTTTTCTTATTATATTATACTGCTAGAGAATAAGCTGAAGTAAGAGTTTTCCTCTTATAGCCAATAAGGCAAGCACACCCATACAGGCATGCTTTTAATTGAAAAAACTTTTTTTTTAATTACAGTGTTATACATTTTTTCTTTATGAAGTCTTTTCAAGAAAGGCAACTGAAGTCAATAGTCATCATTATTCTGCTGAATAGACACAACAGTCAGTCTAATCTTGATTCTCTGCTAAAGGGGATGTATGTTTTTTATTTTTCTTTTTATGTTAAAATAAAGCATTATTAACTAATGAGAAATGTGGGAAAATGTTGATTTCTGTACAGAATTTTCAATTGCAAAATATCATTTTAGATGAATTTGTAGATTTTAGGTCATCATTTTAATTTAACATTTTTATCTAGTAAGGAAGAAAAAAATCTTTTCTTGAATTGACTCCCCATTCATAATAATAATTTACATATGATATGCATTGTATGATGATGTTTTTATCTTTGAAAATGCCATCATTTTATTATTGTGCCAAATAAGAGTATTGATTTATTACCTTTTTTCTTTGTTATGTGAATTAGCCAGGCATATGATGGTATGTGTCTAACTAGGCTGGGCTTCTGGCTGTAGAATGGATAGCAGCACTTACATTCTTCAGAAGTTTAGCTGGGCTTCAGCTCTAAAGGAACACCAAAATCCTGGGTGGAAATCTATACCTTCTTACTATGGTACTTCTATACTGATTCTTTTGGACCTTTCTTCCTTTGGAAGAAATGATATGGATGTGATTTCCCTTATCTAAAATATGCTATGGTTATATTTCTGAAAATTGTCCCATTTCTTGGATCCATTAATTTTTCTGTTGGCATAACAACAGATTAAAAAATGAACCATAGTATCAGATTTGCTTCATTCTTAACAAACAAACTAGACACTTATTCTTTGTGTAATTATATCCTTTCTATCATTCTCTCTCAAGTCTATGTGAGGTATGCCATAAGTACTTCCTTCTCTTATTCCTAGGTACACTAAGAAATTAGATTCTATAATCCTGAGCTGCAATTAAAAGGGATTCAATTAATATGCTATTTTGTACAATGATAAAAAGTTATTCTGAGGCCGTTACTGAGTCATGTTCTTTCTGTGAAATGTTGTTAGGCAAATTGTAGAGAATTTTTGCAGTTGACTGAGGCAAAAAAAATATTTCATCTATTCTTTCCCATAATACTAGAGTTAATATATACAAACATGCCTCACCAAACATTGCTAATTAGTTCCATAAAATCATGAAGTGGGGAAAAGGGGAACTGGGGCAGTTAGTAGCTTACAAGTAAGGTTATTAATATATTTATAACCTAGGTGGGGTGCAGAGGTTGGCAACTACTTGGGTGAAAGAATTTGGGCAAAATAGGAAAAAATATGAGAAGATTCCATACCCACAGGTAGGCAGTATTGAAAATTTCCTGGCCAAGCATGGGAGAACCAAGGTCTAAGAGCTCTTAGAGTCGTGATTTTGAGTGATGTGACATGGTGTGATGTGTGTGAATGTATTATGTATGTATGACCTAAATCACAGGAGAGACTTGGAAGCAGAGTGCTAAATGGAAATGGAGTTAAGATGAAGAATAAGGCCAGGTGGTGATAGGTTTAGATTTACTGAATCAAGGTATATTGGCCAGAACATCAGGCCAGTACTAGGAAGTAAGAGATTAGGAGAAAGGGTACAATTGAGTAGAGAAGAACCTCCTTACCTACGTAGATCTACATACATATGTCATTAAAGGAGTATTGGATTAGATTCCAGCGATTGCATAGTCTTTAGAACAAGATATCATTATATTAAGGTGGTGCTGTTTATGGATATACTAAATTTATTGTGTTATCACCTTAATAAAAGTCATTGTTATGGTCCTTTTTACTCATGATATGGTAGAATTCTTTGCTGTGAGGCATCTAGACCCACTTCAGGACCATTAGGTGATTCATCCAAGGTCCATACAAAACTGGTGGGGGTGAGGAAGGAGAAACTGGTCCAAGAGACCAGATCTTATGAGGATGGACAGAGTGTTTGATGAATACAATTCTAAATGGATTGTAGATATTCTTTCAATGGTTCTGATCTACTAATCACATGGTGAAGAGGACAATTTTTGATTGGCTGTGGATCCTGAATAGGCTCTGGCACTGGAGAACAGTGAGATGATATGAGTTTTTTTTTTTTTTTTGTGGGAGTCCTCTCTCCTTTGAAGAATGTGTGAAGCTGAGGACACCTATTTTCAGTGTTGCTTCTCTACCTGTTGTCTATCCTTGTGAAGATTCTGAGAATTACTGGAAGTCAAAAAGTGAGGAGCCAAATTTTGAGTGAGTTTTTTGACATAGCAAAGTAGTGGCAGATTCATTTATCCACTGACCATGTCATATTTCAAAGTGAACTTGGAAGAATGAATACTACGTAAAAATTCTGTTAAATTTGACCCTACTCGTCCAAGGAACTGAGGTGGTATAAAGGATGGTACATTCTAATTTCCTAGAAGAAATGTTTCTAACTTCCATTCTTGTTACATCTTTGCAGTAAATATTCTATATTAAAATGAATTAATTTGTACTTTCCTTGGCAGCGCATATACTGAAATTGGAATGATATAGAGAAGATAAGCATGACCCGTTGGCCAAGAATGACACACAAATTTGTGAAGAATTCCATATTTGAAAAATGAATTAATGTAAGTTAATTGGTTAGAGGGAACTGGGTTTGGATCACTGGTAATTAATAGGTGAACCCATCACAATGGAAGTTGTAGCACATAACATTTGAGAAGAGACTTGCTCAATTCTACAGAGGATACCCTACAAAAAGAGGGAGCTATAGCTAGCTGGATTTTCTTTGGGAGGGCAAGAGCAAAGCCTTGTTACATAAAACTTACCTAAATGAAACTCAAGGTAAGCTAGTGTGCCTTGGTTCATTATTTGAGAACTTCTGCCTTATAAAAAACATTAAACAACCATCTATTAAGCACCTACTATGTCCTACGCAAAGAGTTCCAAAAGAAAAAAAAATAAAACAGGTCACACCCCTAAGTAGCCTACATAATAAATATTCCTCAATATACTTAAACAAAAGCAAAGCAGTTTCAGACAGTAGAACCTCGTAAGATCAGGGAAGATTTCCCATAGAGGTAGATTACATGTTGGTACAATTTTCTTTTCTTTTTTTAACTTTTGGGTTTTTTAAGCATTGGGTTTGCTTAGCCATTCCCCAATTGATGGACATCCCTTTAGTTTCCTGTTCTTTGCTACCACAAAAAGGTATCATTGGGTACATAGGATTTTAATGATATTATAAATATGTGGTACCAATACTTCTCATTTATTACTTCATCCCTTCTTTTTGTTTAATTATCGTTGTCCAAGCCCTCTCACTGTCATCCACCTGAAATAAGGGCCTATTTAGAAGATGCTCAAATTTTAAATCTAGTACTCACTGAAAGGACCCAAATTACAATCTGTTGTTGCTAACAATCTTTCCCCTCTTTTCTGAGTCACTCAATAAGTTGGTAAATAAACATTGTGTCTACTATATGCCAAGGGCAAGGTACTACGCTAAACACTGAGGATATAAAGCAAGTTAAAGACAGTCTCTAGCCTCAAAGAGATCATAATCTAATAAGGGACACATATTCAAACAACTATGTACAAACAAGCTATGTTCAGGACAAATAGGAAATAACAGATGAAAGACGTTGAATTTTAGAGAGATTTGGAATAACTTCCCCTATAAAGTGAGATTTGAGTTAAATATTGGATAGTGTTGTAATCAAGGAGGGGAGTGAAGCTGTCCAATTAATCCACTGTCACATTTTTATATGTTTCTGGTTATTATCAGTTGATGTTCCTAGTGATTTGTTAATTTAATTAAGTTTAATATCATTTCATGATAAATTACAAAATGCTTCTAAATGCTGGTGTTCAGAGACTATGTTTCTATTTCCTATCCATATGATCAATCACTAGAGTAGACAACATGATGTTAATCATGATAGCCCCAAAGGCTCAACAATCTTGAAAATTCTCTCCCTTTTAAAATACACACACTCACATGCCTACGTAATAAAGTTTGGCCATCTTCTGCTTGCTTGCTTAGAGTATCAATACTGTATCATAAGAGTCTATGGGTAGGAGGATGTAGGCATTTGGGTTCTGTACTCCTTGGGATCACCTTGTCTCATTTTTCACTTTAGCCATGTTCTTGTCCCTATTTTCCATATCTTACTCTGAGAACTGTCATTCAATAAAAACAACCATATGATCTAAAAGAATGATTGTCCAATTTTTCTATTCATCAATTATATGACTTCCCAGATAATAACTCCCTTCTCTGGCAATACTGTTCTATTTGTGTGGTCTCCCAGATTAGAATATAAACTCTTTTTAGACAGGGATTAAATCTATTTTTATCTGAATTTTCAATTTGGCACAAACTGTTAATAATTTCCCCGATTCATTCATTCATTGCTTATTTTTAGAAATATGAGATTTTAAGTTTCAGGATTTTCTCCTCTTCACCCCAGGTTACATAGACCTTCCATGCCTTGGTATGAATGAAAGAAAAAAAATATTTGTGTTTCTTATGTGTCATGGATTATGCTAACCAATGGGGATAGAAAAGGAATATGAACTCTGTCCTCAAGGAGCTTACATTCTAGTAAAGCAAGACAAGACATGCAAAGGCCATAGAAGAGTTTTTAGTTTGGTAAGTCACAATGGTGATGAGAAGTCAATAGAAAATGACTTGGATGGGATCACAGAAACCATCTTGTCTAATCCACATTAAAAGAAAATCTCCACCTCCTATTCAACAAGTGGTCATTTAGCCTTTGCTTGAAGGTCTCCCATTTATTTTTTTGAAAATTTTATTAAATGAGTTAATTTAGAATAGTTTTCTCTGGTTACAAGAATCATGTTCTTTCCCTACTCCCTTCCCATTCCCTCTAGTAGCCAAACACAATTCCACTGGGTTTTACATGAATCATTGATCAAGAGCTATTTCCATGTTATTCATATTTACACTAGGATGATCACATCTCTATTGACTCATGTGATTAAGCAGTTGTTTTTCTTCTGTGTTTCTATTCCCACAGTTCTTTCTCTGGATGTGGATAGCATTCTTTCTCATAAGTCCCCCCTAATAGTTCCAAGTCATTGCATTGCTGCTAGTTGAGGAGTCCATTACATTTGATTTTACCACAGTGCATCCATCTCTGTGTATAATGTTCTCCTAGTTCTGCTCATTTCATTCTGCATCAATTCCTGGAGGTTGTTCCAGTTCACATGGAATTCCTCCAGTTTATTATTAAGGTCTCCCCATTTAAGGGGAAACTATGACCTCTTGAGAAAGCCTATTCTACTTTGAAAGAGCTAATTGTTGAGAAAAGTTTCATTGCTTCAAACCTAAACTTGATTTCCCCTCATATTCTACCTGTCTTTCCTAGTTCTGCCTTTGTAGTGAAGAGGAATAAATCTATACTCTTTTCTACTTGAGAGTCCTTCAGGTCCTTGAAGATATTTATTGTGTCACCCACCATTATCTCTTTTTAGAAGTTAGACTTTATATGGAATGAGCTTGGGACTCTTCACCATCTTGGTTGCCCTCCTCAGGATGCTTTCCAGGTAACCATTGTCTCTCTTACACTTTGGCACATAGAAATTCACAAAATCATCCATATGTGTCCTGACCCAGGCAAAGTATCCTATCTTTTCCCTAGTCCTGTTCTATGACTTTCTTATTTTTGTTAGTGTTTACAGTTGCCATATGACAATGAGAATTTATTTGAAGCTTTGTGGTCCACTGAAGTCTAATGCTGAAAAATATCATCTGTTGGCCAGCCTGCTGGTAACCCACATCTGAGAACTTACATAAGCTGTCAATCAGGTGGCAGACTCTGTTGGTAGACTTGTGCCTGAAATCTTTCTAACTTGGTAAGCCAGGTCCCAGTTTCTGCTGGCATTTCCTTTGAGAGCTGAGGGTCACCTCCATGCAAAAAGACTTTGAAGGAATGACTTAGAACTCAAAATGGTTCAAATCATTAAAAAATGAGTCATTAAATAATGAAGCAACCCACACCAAACCCTATATAAATACCTGAGTATGATTAATTGTTTTGGTAGAAATGTGTCCTTTGCTTAAGCCTCTAAAAATATCAAGCAGAGTATTGACTAAGATGTTATCTATCCTTTTGCTTCAGGGTGGGAGGATAATACATAAGGGAAATGAATCAGAAACAAGTTCCATAGACAAGATTCCTCTAAGGTGTATTACAGAGTTTTGCATTGCAACCAGGAAAATATTCAGAGGAAAAATAAGGAGTATCCCATCTGTCCATGAAACTGCATGTAGACTTTGATAAATTAACATAAAATCAAGGCCTTGCCCAAAGTTTACAATGAGGTAAGACTCTACTCTTATTACATACACAATGTTTAATTCAGGATTCCATTAGAGACATTCAAATATTTTATCAATTTAGACATTAAGTTCCTATTTAGGAAGATTTTAAAGACTTCTCTTTAAACACTTTTATTGAAATGACCTAACTATGATTTGCCTCAAAGATGATGAGCAGGGATGATGGAGTCCTTTGAGCCTTTCTAGCATAAAGTCCAGCTGTATTCACCATTTGCCAAGATTACTATCAATTACAAAAGCTGCTGGAAAGTATAGTTAATTGTATGATTATTTTTCCAAGACATGAGAAGGTAATGTGAAATGCTACTTCTAATTTTCATAGAGGCAGTAAACATATGTATTATTCCAAAATCTCCTTTAAATACAATCCTTTAAATACAAACTTAATGACATTTTTATGATATTCCATTCCATATTAAGAGAAGTTGAAAATTTCAATTAAAAAAGGAAAGAGAAGTGTTATTGCAAGACTTTTATGGTTATTTATCTGGGTTCTAACCCACCTGAAATGATTCCATCCCCAGGCTTGCCTCAGGCCAAAACAATGTGAAGTGAGCTAAGGATGACCATAACCCCCAGTTCTCAATATGATTCTATTTATAAAACCAACATCACACAAAGATGTTGCAAAATATTATTTAGGGCAAAAATATTAGTTGCAATGAAATCAATTCTAAAAATATAAGCATGCATTAAAAAGTGATTGCCACAATGAGTTGAAACACCTCCAGTTAAATATATATGTAATATATATTACTTATAAAAGCTATTAATCCAATTTAACAACATCCATTGCATTTACACTAAGAAACCGCTAAAAAGCCCTAAATGGAATTTACAGAGATGAATAAAAAGCACAATTACGAACTAGAGTTGGGATATTCCAGTTGGTAAATGAGGCTGTGAAATTGCCTTTTGTTAAAGAGGAGTATTAATGGCTATGTTAGTACTTGACTAATATTTTATGATGCAGCTTGTTACTAAGTGAAATTCTTTTTGTACAAGAATTTAGAAATAGTTAGGATGCTTGTACTTTTATACATATTCTATATTTTTCTGGTTGGTTATGAGTTATTGATATTGAATATCTATTAGGATGCTATTTTTGAAATACTGGAAGTAAACTGAAAATACCTGATCTATCCCAAATAAATAATAGTTTATATTTGTTCCATATTGTTCTACAGAAATCCTAGTGAATATGTGGGCACTAAAGAAACTTTTGAACTTGTTACCTTATGCCAGAAGAATGTTTTACAAGGTACATACATAAATGATCATTTAACCAAGAGTTGATATTATGAGGGTTCAAGCGACAACAGTTTTAGTTGTTGTTTTTTAACAGAGAAGCAAACTTTGAAAGGTAAGAAACAAAAACAAATAAGCAAAAACAAACAAACAAACAAAAAACACCCAATTAATATGGCTTCAAAAGTTTATTTTCTTTGGAAAAGAGGCAAATAAGTTATAAAGATTGGACTAGATGACATCTAGCACTGGGGCTAGAAGAACTTCAAATGTATACATACATAAATACATACATAGAGACATACATACATACATATATATATATATCAGAAAACTTGTTATTATAGCTGGCAGGTAAAAAAAAGAATCCTCTCTTGGCTTCTGTAATACTACATTATTGTCATTTTTGGCAGTTTTGGCTAGGCTTTGTCCATCTCTTCTTTCCTGCTAAATGTTTAAATAATCCCAAAGATCAAGACCTCAATTCACTCCTTTTGACCCCATTTGATGTTTTCTTGGCAAAGATATTGGAGTGCTTTGCCATTTCCTTCTCCAGATCATTCTATAGTTGAAAATGAGGAAAACAGGGTGAAGTGATTTACCAAAGGTCACATATCTAATAAGTGTCTGAGGTCAGATTTGAATTCAGGAAGATGTCTTGGTGCTCTATTCACTATGGCACCTAGTTACATACATACATGAATATATGTGTGTATGTTTGTATACATATATATTCTCTCTGTTTCTGTCTCTGTCTCTGTCTCTCTGCCTCTGTCTGTCTGTCTCTCTATATCTCTGTCTGTCTGTCTGTCTGTCTCTCTCCTGCTCTGGTGCTAGGTTTTCAAATGTCTGCTAGAAGTTTCCATTTGAATGTCCATCCATCATGTATGGTATGATACTGAGCTTAAACTCAACATGGGATGATACTGAGCAAGTCACTTAACTTCTTAGTACCCCATGCAACCCTTTAAAAATATAAATTGAGAGAGCAGACATAGATCTGTGGGGTTTTCCTCATTGTATGTAACTTATACCAACAAAATTACAGGCCTGGTGAAAGCAAACAAACAAAAACAAAACCAGTCAAAATCAAAGACAAACAATTCAACTTGACTGAAAGCAGACTCATCACTTATGTCCCAAAACAACCGTCTCACTAGATTTAGTATTATTCTTAACAGACCTATTATTTTCCTATTCCCCAAGAGGAGAGACCTTGATGTAATCTCTGACTTTCCTCTCTCCTTGCTTGCTATATACTATTATTGTCCAAGTATTTTCCATAACTTAAATTATTTTTAATAATTAAATATATATTTTTTTCATTAACCCTTTCTGTGGGAAGGGAAGAAAACAAAATTTAAAAAACCATAAATCCTTCTGACAATATGAATAGACAAGGAAAACACATTCCTGTATCACCCATCAACAAAATATATGCCCCATTTAATCCATTGACTCTCCATCAGGAGGTGGAGCGCATTCTATCTCTTTGACTGTCTATATTCATTGTTGGTTATCGTGTTTATCAGTATTCTTAAATCCATCAACTGTGGCTGTTAAAAAAATAATTTTCTTTATAGATTACAAATGCTTCTTCTGCTTCTGTCCACTTTATCCTACATCGATTTACACAAGTCTTCCCATGTTTCTCTGAACCCATACTCTTCATACACATATTTTTACTACATAGCAGTATTCCAATACATTTATAAATGAAAATATGCTTAGCTGTTTCCCAGTTGATGGGCATAACCTCAGTTTCCAATTTTTGACCATATTTTTAAATGCCTCTTGTTTCTTGGTCTTTCTTCTTATCTTAATCATAGTCTAGGCTTGTATTATCATATAGCTCAGTACTGCAAAAGCCTCTGTCTACCTTATCTTCATGCTTCTGGATATTTCCTTTTTTTCCTTTTGAAACTGATCTTACATATTATTACCAAATTAATTTTTCCAGCTTACTCTCTTTATCATAAAGCTTCCTAAAATCCTTTGATAGCAACACATTTTTGGAAGGACAAAAAGAAATAGTATGCAAGACTTTTTGCACTTCATTAGTAAATTATTTTCCCATTTTATCTATAATCACAGCCCTACACAATCTTATTATCTCTCTCTCTCTCTCTTACTTCTGTGATTATAGTTTCTATTTTCTGCCCTCTGAGATCAAGTGAGATATTTGTAAAGGACTTACCACAATGTCTGGCACATAGAGATGAATAAGTGCTTCCCTCACACTACTTCCCACATTGTTCCCATTTCCCTATCTAGAATATGCTCGCTGCCCTTTCCAATTCCTCAAAGTAATTTAAAATCCAGTTCAAATAGGAGCTCTCCAGGTAGCCATATTAGATTATTCTAAGCCTAAATGATCAGGCTTTCCTTGGACTTCATAATACTTATTATCTATAACCACCTATCTGACACATGATCTGAGTTACCCTGGAACTTTTCTAGTGCCTACGCTCTCATATTATTTAATTTGTATTATAATTTAGCTTCTTGTGAGTTTATGTCCAACATCTAAAATAGAAGCTCAATGAGCAGAGAACTGTTAATATATACATATATGTGTATATGTATGTATTTATGTATGTATTAAAGATACCTGTGCCTACACCAGCCCTTGGAATAAAGATGACATAAATATTTTTTGTAGATTGATTTTTAAATACTCAATTAATCTTTACCTTTCACAGCTTTCCTAAATAGCTATCACCTGGAAGAAGGTATGGGCCATCTGAGTGAGGGATTTTTTGTTTATTTTAAGTTCCTTTTAGAAACAATATAACTATTTTTCTGTGACTTGAGATCACTTTCCAGAATGGACTTTAAATCACAAGATATCAAAAAGTAGAGAAGGGAGAAAGGAGATTCACCACTTCTATTATGTTCCATTACTCTCTCTAGCTCCCTTCCCCTCCCCTTTTTGGTGGATTTAAATAATATACTTAACATTTTATATGTGCATTTTTTAGCTTAGAAAAATATTGTATGATAATAATTATAATGAGGAAGGTGATACCACATAAAATTATCACAGGATAATTGGCAGTAATATTTACATTTTAATTAAAACAGCTGTTTATTGACAGAACACACAATTTCAAGATGATAAATAAACATCAATAGTCTGGGACTATATACTCCTACCCAATTCTTGTGGGAAAACCTGGAATAACAGGCTACTTTGACATCTTAGATCTATAGCTATCTTCTATATGAAGTTAAGTGTGGTTCACTTGCCAAATTGTGTACTTCTGCAATAAAGAAAGATAGATATTTTTTCAGTGTCAAGATGGCAGACCATCTTCCTACACAAAAGAAAAGACCTACATATCTCATTCTCTTCTTAAATCTCTAAAGTTTGGCTTCTGTTCTCATCATTCAACTAAATCTACTTTCGTCAATACTATTAGTGATACCTTAATTGTCAAATCTAAAAGCCTTTTCACCATCTTCTTTCTTCTTGATCTCTCTGCTGCTTTTGACACTGTCAATCATGCTCTTCTCCTTTAAACTATCTTTCAACTAGAATCCAGGATCACAATTTTATTCTGTTTTTCTTCATATCTGACTGACTTGTTCTCAGTCTCTCTTGTTGGATATTTGACTATGTCAACTCCACAAATGGTGGGTATCTTCCATGGATCTCTTCTGGGTCCTTTTCTCCTTTCCATATATATTATTTTAGTTGTATTATAATTTCCCATAGATTAAATTGTCATCTCTTTGCCAAAAATGCTACTTTCCAGACCCAAGTTCTCTCCTAACTTTCAGGCTCAAATTTCTCACTGCATTTCAGCCTTCTTGAAATGAACATTTAATAGACATCTTAATCTCAATATGTCCAAAACAAAACTCATCATCTTTACTACTGAGGCTTTCCTCTTTCTTGCTTTTATCATTGCCATCATAATTACCATCATCACTATCATCATCATCATATAAATATTTTCTTTGTGTTGAAGGGAATTATTGTCTTCCCAGTTCCACACACTCCATATATAGGTGCCATTCTCCACTCTTTATTATTTCTTACCTTTGATATGCCATCTATTGCCAAAGCTTGTCCATTTAACCTTTGCCAACATCTTTCAATCTTCTTCCATCCTCTGGTACTGTTACAATTCTGGGACAAACTCTCATCACCCCATGCCTGGATTATTGCAATAGCCCGTCAATGGGTCTGCTTTGCTCAAATCTCTTCTTATTCCACTCTAAACATTCAACCACCAAAGTGGTTTTCCTAAACAGTAAGTTACACCATTTTACCTCCCCTCTATTCAGTAAACTGCAATGTCACACTTTCATATCAAGAATCAAATAACAAATCATGTCTTTGGCATTCAAAGCTCTTTATGACATGACCTCTTCCTATCTTACATGTCTTCTTAAATCTCACTCCACTCCTGCTATTCTGACTCAGTGGCACTGGCTTCCTTGCAATTCTTTGAATGCCACTTCATCTCTTCACTGTGTTTTCATATTCTCTTCTTATATATCTCTAACTTTTGGATCCCCTGGCTTCTTTTGCATTCAAGCTAAACTCCCATCTTCTTCAAGAAGCTATCTCCAATAATCCTTTAAGCTGCCACTTTCTCTCTGTTTATTAATTCAGATATACCCTGTTTAGAGATTTTTTATATACTTGTTTTCATATTATTTTCTCCATTAGACTCTGAGAGCAGGGAATGCATTTTGATTTCTTTGTATTCTCAGTACTGAGTACATTGCTTGGAACATAGTAGGCATTTGATGAATTTTTTTGACTCACTGACATATTATAGTTTCTGAGTGTTGTTTTTTCTTTCCAAGTCACCATTTCCTGGCAAAGAAAATTCATTTATCCAAGCAGGTACCTTACAATTGTCACATAGGAGGTTCCTTACCTGAGACATTTTAAACCTATTTTAGATCATTTATATTCTAGTGAAATCTCTGAACTTTTTCTCAGAATAATGTGTCTATTAGCAAAACTATATAGATTTATGAGACTTCAATAATAATTCACAAATATTTAAAGGATTGCAAAGCACATTCATCATGACAATTCCATGAGGTAGGTAATAAAAGTATCTATAATCCCATTTTATAGATGGAGAAATTGAAGTTCTGGGGACTAATGTGACTTTTATTTTTGAGATTATATTTCTCTAATTACTCTCAGTCTGGAAGTTTAATGGCTGCTCACAGATCTGATTCCACAGGTAGTGACCAGTCCAGGATGTCTGACCTGTTTCATTTTCAACCTTAGCTTGTTTGCCTCTCCTGAGGGTATTCTCCACTCCAAGGAGAACATCATATTGGTGTCAGACTTTGTATGGACACTCATTCATCTTAGTCCCACCACTGAGTTACAATCCAATATCTTTAGTTGTGCCTGTAGAAGAGATTGTAGTATGTCAACACACCTTGCTTTAAATAACTTATCTATAATATTATGGTCACTGAATATCTATGGTAATATTTTAATTTAGGTCTCCTGACCACTATTCTAGTAGATGTTGAAGCAGAGAATCTCCTCTCTGCCTCAAAATCCCCTCTTTAGTCTAAAAGACTCTCCATTCTAAATCTAACTGAAATCACAAGAGCTACTTAAGGAATAAAATATTTTCTCCACAATTAACTCTAATCAGGGATAATCAAATTCTATATCATACATACACTTTCTTGATAAGGAATTAAAGTATTTAAGACACTAAGCAAAGCATATCAAGATGAATAGGAGGTAGGAGAACAGAAAACCCATTTGAGTGTTATACTAGCCATTTGACATCCTCTGAATAGGACTTACAGGGAGATGTCTATCCACCATAGTGGACAAAGTCATCATCATTAATGGCAGCACACTTCTTATATATTGGTGATAATTCAAAATTGGTGTCCACTAGGTAACTTTGCAGTAGGTTTGGAAAGTTATCCTCTAGCTACTGGGTAATGATCCCAAGTGAGTATCTATAAGTACAATGTAAACACGCAAGGTATAGCACCTTAGAGCATCTGGAGTAATGGCAATGCTATGGTACAAAAAATATACTCAAAGCTGGTGTTTCATGAAGCATAGCTTCAATCTAGATCACAGCTGAAGTATTTCATTCATTCCCAAATAGAAGGAATACAAGTCCTAAGATTCCCAAAGATAAAGAAAATGAAGACCAAATAAGTAAATTAACCAGGTTTCTTCTTTTCTTTTTTCTTTTCTTTTCTCTTCTCTTCTTTTCTTTTCTTTTCCTTTATAATGTTATGGCCTGGGAGGGTTATTTTATTGCTTAACACTTAAACACATATTCTATGAATGCTAGTTTAGTAATCACTTTTTAAAGATAACTAGTTTGGAACATCAATATTTCCACAGTCTAAAAGCTCAAAAACCACTGTGAATAGGAAACTTTATTACCACCCAAAAACATAGTGTATTTATAAGGAGAAAAAAATTGACTTTGTCTTCAAAAGTTCATAAATAATGGGTGACTAAGCACTTGAAATACTCTATAAGTATACAGAATGCACTTCTATCAATGAACAGTGAAGATGTAAAATTCCATTATGTAAAAAACTAAAACTAAAACACTTATACTTATTGCCCCATCTGCTGAGATGGCTTTACCATGTGGCCACTGGGTATGTCTTGGAGCCACAGGTGAAAGTTGAGTGCCATGTAGTTACCAAAGTAGGATGAATAGCTTTGAGAAAGCAAGCTTTCATGCCAGAAGTACTAGTCTTCCCTGAATATATCATACACATCAAATAAATGATGGTGAAATATCCAGAGCTTGTCACTGAGCTCTGTTAAAGTAGTTCTTTTGCATTTACTATAGTATGAAATTCTGAAGACAAAAAGTTAACTCCGTAAAGAAGGAAAGAAAGGGAAATTGAAAATCCTGAAGTGGACACACAGGGAGCTTGAATGATCATTTAGATTTTAAAAGATATGAATAGAAAAAAAGATAAATAGATGTAAAGAAGGGCATGTAATAAAGGACAAAAATAAGAGCATTACCAAGTTCTGTAAAAGTAATGTCAAAAGAAGACTGCTTCGGCCGTGTTACAATTAAAAGAGTATATGCCATAAACTGTAAGATTTAAAATGGTTGATGTTGTAAACTGTAGTGAGTTAAAATAGTGGAAGATATAAATTATGCTAGATATAAGAGTGGGTGAGTAGATTTGACTGCAGAAAATATGTTTCACTACAGTATCTTGGTTTTTAAATCAAATATAAGGTGGTCGCCAGGGAATATATTCCCAATTATGAATATACCCAAGTCAATTGGGTTTTATAGAGATTTTAATTAACAATACAATGAGTAATAAAAGAGAGAGAGAGAGAGAGAGAGAGAGAGAGAGAGAGAGAGAGAGAGAGAGAGAGAGAGAGAGAGAGAGAAAAGGTATAAGTATGAAGGGCCTTAAGCCAACATGGCCTAGACCTGAGTCTTAAGAGAGAGAGAATCAGTCAGTTTTTTATCACTCACCACAAGATTTGTCTTAAGCAAGGATGTCTGGGGAACAGAGTCTCCCCAGAGAGAGTTCTAGCCAGAGTCAGCCTCCCAAGGGACTTCTTTGCAAGAGATCTTCAAATGGCCTCCTCCAAAAGGATCTATCTCCAAGGATCTCCAAGCCTCTAAGGATTTAAGGATCTATCTCCAAGCCTCTCTCTCCAAAGATCTAAGGATCTCCAAGCCTCCAAGGATTTAAGGATCTATCTCCAACCCTCTCTTGCTCAAGAGATACCTTTTCTTATATAGGGTTTTTTTCCTATGTCACCTCACCTAAGTTCTTCCATCTACCAATCACTGTAGATGTTTCCTAAAGGACAGCCCATCTGAAATCCAGCTAAGTCCCCTCAGTAAATCTGAACCAGAGAAAACACAGCTGAGTCGACTAATCTCATTAAGAGAAAACCTGCCTGACCTTTATAGGTACCTAGCATCCCATTGTATCAATTCTAAAAACAGGCATGGTTCAAAGAACTCCTTGCCTTATTATTAGCATGGTTTTAAGTACTTTCATTGTTTAGCAAGGAGTTTTCTCCCCTAAAGCAGTCTTAAGTATGGGTGGAGTAGAAGTCCTCCCATTTCTGATCCTGGCGAGTTCTCACATCAAAATGGGGAATGTTTTCCAGTAGGGAATTGTTCCAATGGAGGATTCCCCAATGGAGAAATTTTTTAATATTCACAAGTCTGATTTATAATCCCCCCCTGATGATCATTGGGGGACTAGTCCAATCATAGTTTTAAATTCTTTGTTCATCCTCTCTACTTGGCCTGAGCTTGGGGATGATATGGAACATGGAATTTTGGAGTTATCCCCAAACAAGTATATATCTGATTTAGAACAGAATTAGTAAAATGGCTTCCTCTATCGGAATCAATATGTGCTGGCAGGCCAAAACGAGGAATAATTTCCTTTAAAAGTATCTTTGCAACAAAATCCTCCGTGACTCAGGTCACAGGAAATGCTTCCGGCCATCTGGTTAGTTGATCTACAATTACTAGACAAAATTTATAACGTCCAGCCTTTGGCATCATTATGAAATCTATCTGTAGATGTTCAAAAGGTGTGTAAGCCAGAGGACGTCCACCAAAGGCTTTTCCACAAAATGCATGTTGGTTATATGCTTGCCAGGTAGAGCAGGATGAACATACTTTAGAGGCTATAGTAGTTTACCAGGGGCTATTCATACTCTCTTAACAGAGTCCACGATGCCCTGGGTGCCAAAATGACCATTTTTATGAATAGATTGGCAAATTTGGTTATAGAAACTTCTAGGAAGCAGGGGTTTTCCTTCAGATGACACCCATGCTCCAATAATCTGTTTTGCTTTAAATTTTTGTTTCCACTTTTCCACTTCCTTTTCATTATAGGAAAGTGGTAAATTTAAATCATTAGTAGTTGTTAATGTTAAAATTAATTCAGGCCCTTCTATGGCTGCTAGCTTTGCAGCGGCATCTGCTCGATCATTTCCTCTAGAGACAGGGTCATTTGATAGAAGTAAAAAAGTTTTTAATTTGATGGTTGGGAATGTGATTAGTCTTCAATTTCAATTTAGACTTTATCTCATGGCCATCATTGGACATTTTCCCTATCAGCTTTTTCTCAATTGCTAAGTCCTAGATAGCAGCACAAGGGGCAATAGAAAAGAAGTATAGAAATGCATAATTCAATATAAGGAAAGATTTCCTAAAAATCAAAGATGGCTGAAAGCTAGAATAGTCTACTTTGAGAGATAATAAATTCCTAGCCTGCAAGAAGTATGTGTGTAACGACTCTATGCTCTCCAGCCTTGTGTTTCTAGTGCTCATCACAGTATTTTTCATATAGTAGATGCTTAATATGTATATGCCTTGTATAGAGGTATCAATGCTGTAAATATACAGGCTAATGTGCTACACCATTTCTGTGACTTGCTGTGGGAGCTTTACCATCATTTTTATTAATCTGAAGGATTAGGCTACTTATTGTCAATCTTATTAGTTCTTCAACCCCCAAATAAGAGTAGATTCTTTGTGGAAGATTTATGGTGAAGATGTACAGGAATCATGCAGGATAAAAAGGAATATAGAATATATAAAGGTATACTGCTGGACCAAAAAAATAATGAGACTATATTACTAAAATATTAAAGAATATGGCTGGGGGAAGAGGTCAGGGTTCTGAAGTAGGAATCTTGTTCCTGATAGCATAGTGCCCTTGGACAAATAACTCAAACCCTTTAAGGATCAATTAATTGATCTATGTACTCTGACTTGTTGAGTTCTAGCTACTATGAAAATTTTGACAAACCTAAGTGCTTTTATCTTAAAATTTATTTGGACAGAAAAGAATAGGACTTAATTTTGAAAAATTTATAATGTTTAATTATTTTTCTCTTGAAAATACTAAATAGTAAAAAAAAACCCTTTTGTTTCTGGAAATGAGTATAAACAATTTCACAAGCACACATACATGCACACATGAACAGACAGATGCACACATATGCAAAAAAGATAATTCAATATAGAAATGGCTTTCATTTTTCAGTTTTCAAGATTTTTTATACAATAGCAAAATGATTGGTAATTCATGAAAGATACTGACAGAAAAAATGTTTCTTAAAGTAATCTCAGAAGCTTTTCTTTTAAGATTGTTTCACATTCTGAAATGTTTTTACTCTTATAAAGTAAGAAACATATTATTTTTGAGAGTGCTGACACATAATGGAAAGTACTGTACAGGTTAAAGTTGTCTTTACAACTATATGTTCCCGAATTTTTAAAATAAAATGAGATCTTTTAAATTGTAGCAAAATGAATTCCTCCATGACAATGATGGTTATTGAAAAGGAAAAGTGAATGAGCATTCAAAGCTATAAAAGGTAAATAGGGATAGCCATTAGCGACTAATGGAAAAAAGTTCAGCAGGGGCATTAAATCTATATTACAGAGCCTCCAATTTGTATTTTATCATATTGATAATGAATACCAACATAACCACTGAAACTAGTCGGCATTCTTCCTGTAGTCCCTGTGGGCAGTTTAAATCAATAGTGCCCACATTATCTGTATATACTTGTACATATATATATGCATATGTATTTCTAAACTACAAAATAGTGTAATGTGTTTCACTTTCATTTCAAATCTTTAACACAGTGATATACTTCTCTATTCTTCCAATCAATTTATTCTGTTAGTGTTTTTCAGCATTTTAAATCCCTGAGCTAAGTCAATAATGTTGATTACTTACCATAAGCATTGTAAACGCTATTCTAATACAGGTTATTTGCAATTTGACATCCTCATCTATATGCATTATTCCACTAGGAAAATTAAATGAAACCCTTGATTCTGAATCTGAAACACTTAGAAGTAATGACCCTGTTTACTGATTGACTGAAGTTGTGGTTTTTCAGCACTATTTAATAGAGGAAACAAAAAGCAATATTCAAATAAAGTGGAAGCATCTTAGTTACTTTAGGAAGCATGCATAGCTGATGAATAATGGGCTTTTATTGCATTTTCCCCCATTTATACCTCAAAGTTACTTAGCCTACATTATTATTAGCTCAGTATTGCCCAGTTTTGAATTTTTGTGATCACTTAAAATGTAAATCCAATAAACTTGGCCTATTAGAAATTCCACCACTGGCTGGATATTACTTAGGAAAAATCAAGGTTTGTCTTCTATACTTTTCATGATAGTTTTCAAAATAAATTTTCACAATTAAAGGAAATTTTATACATTTTAAAGAAAAGGTTTAAGTCGTCTTGGATATAGAGATTTGTATGGGGTCTCCAAATCAATAGAATTTCTAAAAATCCTTCTAAGAATAATAAAATCAACATTTAATATGTTTGCCACTCACCCTTTTTTTTATATTGTTAGTATCATGCCTACATTGCACATGGGAGTCTCTCACTAAAATCAATCATATTTCTGTATAAAATTAATGGTTGGATATGGCTCCCAGCCATTTACTTTTTGACCTGTTGGTAGATACCACTTTAGGAATGGGTGAACTCATTGGGGGAGAAACAAATCATATTATTTTGGGCCACTGCCCAAGTTTCAACCCAAATCATGCATGAGCCTTTTTTTGTTAAAGACTTCTCAGATAAATATTGTGATTTCTTTCTTTATATCTCACCTCGGAGTGAACTCCTATATATGACTCTTGCTGAAATCCATTATGGATATTTACAAATTTAGCCAAGTCTCTACTGAGTTTGAGAAAATCATAGTTTTCCTAAGTTTGAGCACTTTAAAATGATACCTTTAATTATGGAGTTAATAAGGAACAGTGAAAAGCTTTTGCTTTGTGAAGGTATCTGTTTAAGAAAAATAGGCAGTCTTTTGTTTTCTTTAGAACTTCTTAAAAAGTTCAAGTAATTAGACAATTTACCAGATCTGGAGAATAGAAAATAATTAAATTAGTGAAGTAATCTCTGAATGTATTTAGTTTCTGAAATAGTTGCTGAAAAGAAAATAAAGGATATATTTAATTTTTATCAATTTATTTTTTAATTATATAATTTTTACAAAACTAAATAAAACCAGAATTTTTTTATGCAAATAGAATATTGTACATAAATGAAATTGCAAATCTCTTATATATTTAGCTTACTTTTCCTCATATATACATGATAAATCTCATCCACAAGCATCCCAACTCCACCCTACCTGCAAGACCAACAAGTCCATATAAATTAGGTTTTTTTATATTTTCAACTTTTAGTTCACTCTCTGGAGGTAACATTCACTATTTATTCTTTCAGTATTAATTCTGTGCTATGTATAATATTCTTTTGGTTCTATTTCTTTCACTGTTTATTATCCTGTGTAGCTCTGTTCAAGTTTTTCTTTTTAAATTAACATAATCATATTACTTTTTATGGCATAGTTGTATTCCATCACAATCATACCACAATTTGTTTGGCCATTCCCCAATTGATGGGCATCCCCTCAGTTTCCAATTCTTTGATACTGCAAAAAGAGCTGCAATAAATATTGCTTACAAATACATTCTTTTCCTTTATAAAAAAAAAATTCTATGGTAAACAGACCATAGAATGCTATTGCTGGACCAAAGTGTATGCATAGTTTTGAAGTCCTTTAAACATAGTTCCATGTTGCTCTCCAGAATGGTTGGATCAGATCATAAATCCACCAACAGTATATTGATGCTCCACCATTCCCACCAATATTTATCATTTCCCTTTTTGGTCATATTGACCAATCTGATAAATGTGAGGGTTGGTACCTTAGAGTTATTTTAATGTGCATTTCTCTAATCAAGAGTGATTTAGGCCCTCTTTGATATGGCTATAGATAGCTTTGCTTTATTAAAATTGCCTCTTCTTATTAACCATTTAACAATGGGAGTGTGATTTATATCTTTATAAATTTGACTTTGTTGACTACACATTTGAGAAATGAGATTTTATAAGTGAAATTTGATATAAATTTCCCTCCAACATTCTGTTTTCCTTCTAATTATGGGTGCATTTGGTTTTGTTTGCATAAACATTTTTAATTTAATATGATCAAAATGATCCATTTAATATTTTGTAATGCTCTGTCTCTTATTTCATCCTAAATTCTTCCCTTATCCATAGATCTGACAGATAAACTATTCCAAGCTTCCCTAATTTGCTTGTAGAATTGTCCTTTATGTTTAGATCATGTATGCTTGTTTGGAATGTAGTATGAGATTTTGGTTTATTCCCAGTCTTTGTCATACCATTTTCCATTTTTTTTACTTAAATTGTTTTCATTACATGTAGAAAATTTTTTGACAATTATTTTCTGATGTTTATGATTCAAATTTTCTACATCCCTCACTACTCCCCATCCCTCCTTCCTCTCCCTAACTCAGTCAGTAAATAGTTGGATATAAGTTACACAAGTTTTTATGTAATATATCTCCATATTGCTCATGCTATGTCTGAAGACATACAATATACATACAATAAAAAATCATGAAGGAAATAAAATGGAAGAGAGGTCATACTTTGACCCACAATCAGACTCCAAAAATTCCTTCTTTAGTTATGAATAGCTTTTTTCATCATGAATCCTTTGCGAGTATCTTAGAAACTTATTTTGTGGATAATAATTTAATATTTCAAAGTTGATCATCATGTAATATTTCCATTACTGTGTAGAGTGTCCTCCTGGTTTCTCCTTTGCATCAGTTCATATAAATCTTTCCAGACTTTTCTGAACTTGAGTTTGTCATTTCTTATGATGCAATAGTATTCCATTAAAACCATATACCATAACTTGTTTAGCCATTCCCCAATCTAAGGACACCCCCAACTCCAGTTTCCAATACTCTGCTGCTACAAGAAAACTGTTAAAATATGTTTGTACAGGTAGATATTTTTAATTTTCCAGTTTTCTAAAAAGTTTTTTTGTCAAATATAAGTTTTTGTCCCCAAAGCTCAGATCTCTTATGGTCATCAGATTTTGTATACCTGATCTATTCCATTGATTCATCACTCTGTTTCTAAGCCAGTATCAGATTATTTTGATGATTACTACTTTGACTTCTGATACTTTAAGGCCACTTTCCTTCAGATTTTTTTCATTGATTCCCTTGATATTCTTGACCTTTGAAATGAATATTGTTATTATTTTTATAGCTCTATAAAATAATCTTGACACACTTTCATTGTTATGGTACTGAATGAGTAGATTAGTTTAGATAAAATCGTTATGTTTATTATATTTTTCTTTGCCTATACATGAACAATTAATATTTTTTCAATTGTTTAGATCTCACTTTATTTGTGTGAAGTGTCTTATAATTGATTTCATACAGTTCCTGGACTTGTACATTCAACATTTCTTAATTATTCAATCATTACCCAATTTATGGGCATTTTTTGCTTCCAGATCTTTGTTACTCAGAAAGTACTACTATAAATTTTTGGTGTATATAAGACATCTTTTCTTTGTCTTTTTGATTTATTATGTTACCAGGAGGGGATCTTTTTGCCTATTTGGAGATTGCTTTCCAGAATGGTTTGACCAGTTCTAAGGTCCATCCTCCTCACACACACACATTCATCCTTATCTTTTCTACCTCCCTATTGGCTATTTGCAATTTGTGGTTATCCTTGTCAATTTTCTAGAGGAAAAAATACCTGCACTTTTTGAATTACTTTTCTCTTATTACTGGGGATTTGGAGAATTCTATTTGCTCATCTCTTTTGATCACTTATCTATTAAGGAATGTCTTTTAGTCATATATATCTGGTAGTTATCTAAATAGTGTACATATCAGACTCTTTAAAAAAAAAAACTTTGTCTTCTAGAATCAATACTGTGTATTGGTTCCAAGTCAGAAGAGTGGTAAGGGCTAGGAAATGGGTTTTAAGTGACTTGCCCAGGGTCACATAGCTGGGAAGTGCTTGAGATCTTATTTGAACCCAGGATCTCCCATCTCTGGGTCTGGCTTTCAATTCACTGAGATCACTTGATATCAGCTGCCCTGATATCAAACTCTTTATAAGAGATATTTAAAAGGAAGATTGCTTTTCCCTAGTCAACCACTTCCCTTCTTAAGCTAGTTGCATTACTTTTATTCATTCAAAAGTCTTAAATTTTAGTACATGAAATTCCAGTGAAAGTGTAGAAAGATACAGCACTTGTTTAAAATGATGGTTTAAAAAGCATCAACTTGCATGTTTCTAATTCACAGAATAAAAAATTTTAAAGTACTAAATTTAATATATTAGATTACTTTCTTTATACCTTCCTTTCTAACAAAAGTAGAGTAGAAAATACCTCACCAGCTTGCTCTTGACTTTAAAGTTATCTGTACTTTGTTATGTGCTTAAAAACTGATCAGCACCCTGGAAGTGATAAAAGATTAAATGTTCATTAAATCTATTACTGTGGAATTCAAAAAGGGCACATGGCCAGACCCAGTTACCTTAGATAGATACTCTTAAAAGTTTACCTTTGTTTGTCATTAGCATATGATCAGAAACATTTAGTTACAGTTTTCTGATATACCTTCCAACAAACAACTTGAACTTTGCTTATTTCTAAGTTATGTTTCAAAATTGTTAAATTATACAAATATATGTATTAGGATTATCTGCATTTAGGTGAGATTGAGATGAGGAAATAGGAAGTCAATTCCTGTGCTGGGAGATGCCATAAAGATTAAGATCTTTTCTCTTTTCCTTAACAATTAGCAGGGGCTAGACTGCCAAACAAAGATCAGCTGTAATTGAGGAACTGGGAGAGCATAAATGAATTAATGGTACTTTCACTAAGGTGGATGGGTTTATAGAACCTCTGTTATTTAATCCAGAAGCCCAGAAGGGTTGTAAATTACCCATTAGAGTTGTCACTAGACCCTTGAACAGAAGTTTCTTACTAGTTTATAGAAACAGGAAAGGGTACTCTCCTGTTCGTTTTTCTCAAATAAAACAAAAAGTTGGACCAATTAAAAACAAAACAGAACAAAACAAAACTTAAAACCTTTCATTTCTCAAAAGTCTCAAAAAAACTTTAGGCATTGAGTTTAGAGAAGCAAAAATAAATGGCAATGTGGAAAAGTGAATATAAAAGGAAAAGTTAGATTTTTAGAATTAGAACCAAGTCTCTCTCTCATTCTCCTTCTCCCTCTCCCTTTTCTCCTCCCTCCCTCTCTCTCTTTGTCTCTGTCTCTGTCTCTGTCTATCTCTGTCTCTGTCTCTCCCTCTCCCTCCTTGCCTCCCTTCCTCTCTCTTTTTCTCCCTTCCTCTCTCCCTCTCTCCCTTCCCTCCATCCCCCCCATCAAATGGCCCACATTATATTACCTAGATTAGAAGTACAAGGACTCTTCACAGCACAGTGCTATTCCTGATATAAATAGAAGCTTTTCCCCTCTCTGTGCTGATTTGCCCTCCTTAGACAACTTGGTAGTCTTCTAGGAATTCACCATATCACTGCCAGACTGTATAGGGATGCTTTAGCTTATTTTACTGCAACTCAGAAACTACAGACTCTTGTAATCCAGCTTCCTCAATAGCAGAGATTTTAGATATGCATCACCAAATCCTCAGTTAAAATTCTCTCCAAAATTTTGCTATGATCTATGATGCCAAGAATTCTGAGCAATCTAGGAATAATGAGAATTATCCCATTTGAGGTTTTTCTTAGGGTGAACTAAGTCTTGTTGTTCAGTCGTGTGTAACTTTGTGATCCTATTTGTGGTTTTCTTGGCAAAGATACCAGAGTGATTTGCCATTTCCTTCTTAAACTCATTTTACAGATGAGGAAACTGAGGCAAAAAGGGTTAAGTGATTTCCCCAGAGTTACACAGTTAGCAATTGTCTTGACTTCTGATTTGAACTCAGGAAGATAAGCCTTCCTGGCTCCTGATCCTGCACTCTACCTAACTAGCCTAGAACAAAGTCTGGAATAGAACTAAATAGATTTATGTAATCTATTTAGTATACATACACATACACCTGGCATACCACAAGTGACTTCCATTTTGAAGGCTCTTCCAGTGGAATTCAAGCTTTCCAGTTTCTACTAAGCTAAGTTTCATATTAAGCTATGCAGACCTTTATGCTTGTCACTGGACTTTGCTTTTAATCAGTGAACTAGTATAGCTAAGTTCAGAGAAGATTATCACCAGAAATCTTGCTACTGTGTTTTGTTCTTATTTTTAACCATAAACAATTCATGAATGTCTCTCTACTGCTAACACAGAGAGGAAAGGTGATATATTTTTGTGAATCCACTGATGACATCTAATCTCAGAAATCATCTAGTTCAAACCCCTTCCTTTTGAAGGTGAAGAAACTGAGGACCAGGGATATTCAGGTAGCTTCCATGGTCATAAAAACAGTAATCAGCAGAGGAAGGAATTGAACTTATGTTCTCTGATGCTAAGGTGTGCTTTTTTTTTTATCATAGTACTTTAATTCCAGTGTATTTATACTCCACAGTATAAATTTCCATGCATTGCTTTCAAAGAATTTATATCAATCAAATGAAGAGTTAAGATAAGGAGTTCTTTTTTATTTTTATTTTTTGCAAAGTAGTTGGACCATTCCAAGATTTAAATAATACAATGTAAAAAAAAGTAATTCATAATCAGTGAAATGAGTAACAAATATCTATTCTCAATTTGAAATGTATAAATTGTCATTTTTTTTCAAATGGAAAAACAACTTAAAAAAAGGTAAAATAGAAAATCTACCTGCAAATGGACTGCTAATAAAACTTTACTATTCTTAAATTATATTAGCAGACTTGGAAAAAATCTGCAATTGTACTTTTATACAAGGAAACAGCTCACAGTAAGACAGTAAAACAAGGCAGTTGCTTTATTGAGGGGATATCCAAAATGAAAGGAAAACAGAACATGATGGAAACAAGCCAGGTCCATTGGGAACCTGAGTGAAATTGAGCACCCTCTTGGGGCCCCAGAGGAAGACCTCCCTACTGCTGGCAGCCCTATCTGGTTAATTTTTAAAGAGTGCTTAATCTGTGTATGGCAGTACCAGACAATGAGGTAAGAATAAACTAGGACTCTTGACTTACTGCTGATTCATGCTAGTGGGAAGAGGGAAGATTGAAGAAGGAACTGAAGGCTAGTTGATACTCAAACTTCCTGTGGGGTGGAGAAGATAGTTTAGGGTGATAAAGCTGGTTTTACTATTCAGGAAGATGGCTTTCCTTTCAGGGATTTTTGAGCATCTTTGGGATTTCTTCATTTATCAGGTCAATGGTCATTTAGCAGGTCAAATATAATAATATTTATTTCTCATACATATTACTTAAGAAAATAAAATGAATAGAATAATATTACATGGAGGTAAAAATACTTGATAAACTTTAGTTTTTTTTTTTATACGATTGACACAAAACCCTAGAAAACAGACTTGTAATAAATGCCTTATCATTTTAGTTTCTCAATACTTAGGAATATAAGCTTTCATTGATAAGGGATAATTGTGATGCATCTACAAAGAAAGGAACAACTAAGTGTTTTTGAATAAAGATAAACAATGGTTCTTGCTCCAGTTTAAAACTAAAAGTCATATAAAAACTTTGGGAGGAGAGTGGGATAGGAAGGATCCATTTAAGGAAATAGAGAAAGAAAGCTTCCCAAAGCAGTATCTTCACATATATTATATAAATGGAGTGCTATAGTCTTTTAACATATCTAATCCATGCTTTAGAGATGTTCATTTCTAATTCCATCTGGGGTAAATGTCGTATACATATACATATATATTTAATTTGTAATATATATGTATATTATGATTTCTGATAAAAAATGTCCATTGCCTACCTACAGATGAGAAAACTAATTAAAAAACCTAAAATTTTCAATGAAAATAAAACATTCTTCCAAACAAAAGCATGTTAATTAAGGAACCAAAAGTGTCATTGCTTGATGCCATTTGTGAACCTCCAGAAAAGGTTTATTGTCCTCATTGACCTGTGAATATCGACATTTAATTTTTTTAGTTAAATATACTTAACAGTGATAAATTAAGAAAAAGGAAATGTCAAGGGTAAAAATGATATGAATATTTTTACAACTAATTCCTAAATATTTTTTAGTTAATTATCTATTTCCTGGTCTTTAGTTAGCATATCCTTCCTTTCCCAGCTTGAACAGATTACAACTTTTGTTGCCTTGTTCTTTTCCAAGTGATTAAAGGAGTCATCCAATTTCTCTAACAAAGATTTCTTTCCCTTGTGCTTTTATTTATTAGTAAAATCTTACCATGTAAAACATTTCACAGAAATGAAAGCCAACTTTTGTGACAGAAGCCAGCCCCCACAAAAGGAGACAAAACCCAACTCTCTCATTTTCACTGTAGATGTTTTTGATCCAAACTGTGATTCTTTATTGCATATCCTATTTTCTCATTTTACATGCAGACTTGCTATTTATTGTGATGTAAGTTGCTTATGGAATGAGTATCAGTACAATTGGGAGCCACAATATAGTAGAAAAAAGTCAGCTAGGGAAAAGACAGAGCAAAGTATTACCCATGGTTTGCAATATAGAATTGTTTATTACAACAGAATAGAATAAAAAATAAAGCAATTTTAGAGACTAAAATTGTGTTTTTGCACACTGGCTATATCTAGGGGAAAAGATAGAATGTGGATGTCAGCATAGATGAAGTGGCCTACATTGTTGTGATGGCAACAATGGGTTTGAATGATTATAGGTAGTGATTGCACAGCCGCTTCACAGATATTACAATCATTATATGGCCATCCAAATAATTAGAAAGAAATATGGACTATGACCTGCGTATAGTAGATGCTTAATCAATGTTCATTATGCTGTATTGGTGGGTTTCTATTTGTGTGTTTGTGTGTGTATGCTTTCCATTTTACTATTTGTAGTTATGCATAGATTTTTGTCCTCTAATCACAAGAGGAAATAAGGAGTTGATAGAAAATCGCTGTAACTCATTACAAAAAGAGATTGCTTGATAATACAACTGTCATCTTTGTTCTTTACTTTACATTGTACTCTCCTATTCATCTACATAAGGTCTTCATTGGATGATCTCTAGTCAGAGTCATGGCAAATAGTTAAGTTGAACGTCCAATCAAATTTCTGGTAAATAACTTTTTCATGGCAATGGAAGATCTATGCAATAAGATCACTTATTTTTGGAGATGGTGCTAAGTCTTTCCAGTTTTATGAAGCTGACAATGCTATCTTCAGCTATATGGGTGTGTCTATATATACATATGTTTATATACATAAAATTTTTTCATTAAAAGTACTTTATCTAAAATTCTACCACCTCCATCTCCTATGTTATGTATTATTCCCTTTCAGACATTCTCTGTTCTCAACATACTGGCTTATTATCTACTCCCTACAAATGGTATTCCTTTTCTCATCTCTGAGATGTTTTGCACAGACAACTCTCCAAGGGACATACTTTTTCCTTATCTGTGCCTTGTAGAATTCTTATCTTTCATCAAAGCTCAAATCAATTACTTAATAGGATCTTCATCTATGTGATGTACCTATAGGCATTCTCCATGACTCTTCTTGAGCCCTCTTCTTTTTTTTTCTTCTACACAATCTCAATTGGCGATCTCATCAGTTTCCCCAAGAGTTCAATTACAACATTTATATTCATGGTTTCATGGTCCATAGATGTAGTCCTGATCTCTCTCCTAGACTCCATTTCTACATTGCCAATTCTCTTTTGGACATCTTGAATTCAATATCCATAGATACTTAAAACTCAGCATATCCCAAACAGAGCTCAGAACTATTCTCTGAAGTTCTGTCTTTCTGATTTTTTCTATTTATATCTAGTTCAGTGCCATCTTTCCAGTAAACTAGGTTTGTAACCTTGGAGTTATATTCCTTTCAGACTCACTTCATTTTTTGCCTTCTTGTTGTTCTTATTGTTTCTATCTTCGCTTCTCTTGCCTGTGGTACTGCAATAGTACTCAAGTAAAGAACTAAGGAACACAAGGAAATGGGGCAGGCTGCCAGCATGTGCGGTGCTCCATTCAGTCTCAGAGAATATGGCATCCAAACTGGAGCTATTTTTATTACTCCAGAAATCATTTGAGATGGACACTGAGCTCAATGAAATTTGAATTCCCTGTGGAAGGAATTGATACATATTTGAGATCCAAACCTCTAGGAAAACTGCAGTAAAAGTGGAAGGATTCAGAAACTGAAGAATAAGAGAATATAAGATAAAAATCCAACTAAAATGAACTAACATTTTATGTAGAAAAAATAAACTCAATTAAAGACCTTGTTGATTGAGCAGAAGCAGATAAAGTAACAGTAGAAATGTCAGTGATATAAGGGAATATGGACTAGTTTAGCTAAATGAATTTTGACATCTAAATAAATATTATAAAGTATATGTAATATTTTAGAATATTACTTCTGAATAAATATTATATATGTAAAATATATATAAAATAACTGGAAAATAAATCAATATCTGATGGGGAAGAGTACCCTGTGATTCTCAAGAGAGGACAAAACCACAACAGGAAGCTACTGAATGATTTAAAAGAGAAATACAGATTATGAAAGCAAAATTTATGGCTTGCACAGCAGAAATAATTGGTAGAATGAAGTAACTTGAAACTAATTCAGTTGTAAACATCATCAAACAATCAAAAGATAGAAGAGTTGATTAGGAATGCAAATATATAGAAGTAAAGGACAAAAAGTAGAAAAAAACCTTCACATCTCTGCTCAGATTCTAATATATGCAAAGGACATTTTCCATTTCCCACCTTGTCTTCATTCTCTTCTTTCTGAAATTACTGTCCATCTACTCTGTATTTTCTTTGCATGTACTTAACTATTTTTATATCCATTAGAATGTAAGCTTCTTGAAAAAAAATATAATATAAATATGAAATGTTCTATATACTGTTCATATATATGTGTTTGTATATTTGTATATGTATCATATGTATATTTTAAAATTTTAATTGTATTACCTTTCTTTGTATCCCCAGAATTTAGCACAGTGCCTGACACTTGTTGAATAGTTAGTAACTCATCTACTGATTGAAACTTTCTTTATTCTACTTCCCTACCCACTCAATTTTGATGACTTTAATGACTTTAACCATCTTGAAAGTATCTGTATATGCTTTTCTGCTCATATTGTTTGCTTGTAGATTGTAAAGCTTGATGTCTTTCATGTTGTGTTTGTTGAATTAAATTAAACTGCAGGAGACTTTGGTTCTCAAAGACTATTCCAGCAAAATATATGTTCTAACTGTCTTGAAAGGTTTTTAGTGTATCTCTTACCTGTATGTTATCAAACAAACATTTGGGCTAGGTAATTTGGAGAGTGGAAATTGATATTATATATAGATCATCAATCCACAACCTTTATTTTAAAGATGAGGAAACAGAGGCTGATTACTGAGAAATTGTTGGTATATGGTTTCACAGTAGCTTTCAGAGCTGGAAATCTATCTCAGGTCTTTAAACTCTGAATTCAGTGTTTTTTTTTCACTTTACCATACAGAATGGTTGTCAGTAGGATAGTATTTCTCCTTTGAAATGTTTTATTAAATGTGTTTTTATTTTATTAATTTAATTAATTAATTTTATTTTTAAAGGTTTCCCCCTATTAGAATATGAGTTGATTGAGAGTGGAGATTTCCTTCTCCTTTCTTTGTATTCCTAGCACTTACTGATCGACTGACTAGATGATTTCTCTTAAAATTTCCATTTAAGGAGGGCTCATAGGCCAGCCATATCTTCATTTCTTACCAAGTGGAAATCTTCATCATATCCTCATGCCAGGTACCCCTCCCAACCCATTTGCTTTTCATATTCCTTGTATATGTTCCCTTCCATCATTAAAATATAATCCTCTTGAGGGCAAGGACTATCTTTAATTTTTATTGTATTTGTATTCTCTGATATAAGGATAGCCCCAGGTACTTAGTAGTACTTAATAAATACTTGATTTAATAAATATTTTACTGACTGACCAACTCAAGTCATAGAAATGGTCTACTAAGTACATTCTTGAAAGGTCTATGATCAATGTCCATGGAAAGGATACTTGAAATTATGGATGTTTTAAATATGGAAGTGTTGAAGAATTGTCTTTAATTTCTTAGAATTTAAAAAAGAATTTTGATAAGATCAACTTCTCTGATTTTCTTAAACATTTACCTTCTGTCTTCAAGTCAATACTAAATATTTATTCTAAGATAGAAGAGTAATAAGGGCTAGACTATTGAGATTAAGTGACTTGCTCAGGGTCACACACCTAGGAAGTATCTGAGATCAGATTTGAACCCAGGTCATCCCAACTTCTCCCAGACTGGTTCTCTATCCACTCTGCTACCTTGCTGCCCCATTTCATGAATTTTTGAAAGGAAGAATTAAGCTAATGTGCTTACTTCCTGTTTCAATTTTATCACTACTTAGCTCTGTGACCTTGGATAACTCATATTGGGATTCTGGATTTCAGTATACTTATTTTTTAAAAATAAGAGACTTGTATGAAGTGATCTCTAAGTGTCCTTCGAGCTCTAGGAATCTATTAATGTGTGATTTTGATTATTTTGGCAAAGCAATTGCTTACATTTTGAGTCACTTAACATGGTCTGAGGGCTTTGGAACTGTTCTGTATCCCCTCTGTTATCATTCCAATTCACTACTTGCACACTTGGTGGCTATCTGGGGGATAATTTGTTTATCAGGGACAAGGGAAACATTTAAAATTTATTAGTCTTGGGGAAATCTCTAATGTTGAGGGTGTACTTTTGAAAATAGTGTCAACAAGACTGCAGCACAGTGTCTGGGGCATAGTGGGTGCTCAATAAATGCTTTTTGACTTGTCTTTTTTCAGGATTATATTTCAGCACAGTTTGCAATGTTTTTCTGACATTTTGAAATCCATATTGTCTCTCTCCCTTACCTTTCTCCAAGATGTCAGATAATGATATATACTGTATACATATTATTAAACAGTACATAATTTTATGTCCACCTTGTTGTGAAAGAAGATTACTTACACTAGAGAAAAATTCACAATGGAAATAAAGTGGAGAATGGCATGCTTCAACCTGCATTCAGCTTTCATCAGTTCCTTCCTTAGTAGTGCATAGTCTTTTTTCTTCAAGTCCTTTGGAATTGTCCTAGAAACTTGCATTGCTGATAAGAGTTGTCCTTTAGCTTTGGTTATCAGATTTCATTCTTGTTATTAAGGACAATGTTATTTTGCATCACTTCAAAGAGGTATTTCTCAGTTTTTTGTGATTGTCATATTTGTCATTTCTTATGGAACAATTGACTTTACTTGTTAAGAGTATTTCAAATCTGTTAAGGGTCCATTATCTATTCAGAAGTTTTCTTGAGCAATGGGAAATGGGATAATTGGTGAAAATCTTCATTTAATAATTAAGCAATTTTGCTTGAGATTTGTGATTTCATTGACAGAGAACATCCCCACATTAGAAAGTTGTACCTCTGCTACTTATAGTCTTAAAGAGTTGTTATACTTTCTTTCTGTATTTTTCTTTTCTTTCCTTTTTTTTTTTTGGTTACAATACTCAATTTATTTCCCTCCCTTCCCTCCACCCATCCTTTCCCAGGCAACACATAATTTCATTGGGTATTACTTGTATTCTTGATCAGAACCTATTTCCATTACTTGTATCCTTGATCAGAACCTATTTCCATGTTGGTATTTGCACTAGGATGTTCATCTAGAGTATACATCCCCAACCATATCCCTTCAACCCATGTATTCAAGCAGTTGTTCTTCCATGTTTTTACTCCCACATTGTTTCCTCTGAATGTGGATGGTGGTTTTTCTCGTAGGTTCCTCCAAGTAGTTCAGGATCACTGCATTGCCATTAAAGAGTTGTTATAAAGCAATGAGGAATTACATTATTTATCTAGGTCTAAACATGCAGCAGACTTGGGACTTTAATTCAGTTTCCAGAATTTTCTCTGGATGTTTCCCATGCCTAGAATGCCTTTCTTCCTTATCTCTGTCTACTACCTTCCCTACCTACTACACTAGGCTTCCCCACAACTTGAGATAACAAATGAGAAAGGAAAACATATAATTTATATTACTTTTTTGCTTCCTGCAGGTAAGATACCTATCTGTGGATAAGTTCCTCCTATTTATTTGATGAGCTGCTTTAAACCACTTTCAAAGAAAAAATTAAAAACACTAGGAAAAGATAAGTTTAATTGTATCAGAGTAATCAGTGTTGCATGAGGACAAACAGTTTTTCATATGAACAACAAACAAATGCTACTATTTTCAATTTTTCAATTATTTGAATATGTAATGGAGGGGGGAAAGGAATGAAGTTCCCCACAACTGAATTTAGGACCACAGTGTGGTAGAGAAGAAATGGAGTTAAAGGATGGAGAGAGAGGATAGATAGTTCCTCCCCTCTTCTTCCTCAATAAACCCACATTATCTGTCTTCAGGGTTATTGACTACTTTCCTTCAGAGGCAGGGCTGAAGTAGACAGGACTAAACAGTTTCTTCTTCCTTGGGGAGGAAATATAGCCCTCCTCCCTAAAGCTTCTGGTCCCTCACCCTGAATATTATGAGCAGGCACTAGATCTATAGAACAGCTATTTATTTGGAGGAACACACAAAGGGTAAAGTAAAGTAAAGTAAGTTTTTGAGATTGAGGGATAAGGTATCCGGAAAGTTGGAAAATAGGAAGTTCCTAAAAACTAACAATTGAACCCCTTCTCCCCAAATCCTACAGAGTCAGGCTTTGCCTGCCTGACCCACTGGGGTCATTTGTGAGAGCTGCCCTGACTTCTAACTGTCCTACTTATGATTTGAATTTCAGGAACTGAATTTGGAGGGATGTAGAGAAAATCTTCTTGAGATGGATAGCTTTATATCAAAAGTCCTATCCATTCCTGTTGTCTTCTGCTGGATTCAGGGGGTCTGGATTCACAGAAGGATGACCAGGGCTCAGAGGTGCTTTCAGAGCAACCTTTCTGAAAGGCTTCCCAAAGGGAAGTGAAGTTAACTGCTTGAATCTTCTCAGCTCTTCTCTGTTCTTTCTCTGGAATTCTCTGTTCCATTTGCCCTTACCCCGCTTGTCTTGTTCCTCTGGCAGAATGAGTCTAAATTTCCTCTCTTACAAACATCTCCCCCAAATCTAAACCAAACAGAAGTTCCCTTAATTAGTGTGGATGAAAATATTAGCTTATGCAATAGTATACTTTATTTCCTAGTAAATAACCCCCATTTCACCGCCACTGTTGTTATCATCAACAAGAGTTATGGCTGCTCTTTAAATGTGTATTAAAATGATACTCACTCACTCCACACGCTCCAACCTGCCAAAGGATACTGATGTTGGCAGCAAAACTGGGAGGCAAACACAGGAAGGACAATGTTATTTTACCATTGTTTAAACTACGAACCTGACCAGTACTTAGGGTGGTGTAAAATTGTCTTAGATGCTTATTTATCCTAAAACAAAGGGAATATTACAACATAGGACATCAGAAAACACTAAAAATAAATGTCTTATTTATGCAGCCCCATTTTCATCAACTACAAAATAATGGAATATTAGATCATGTTTACTGAAGGAAACCACAAAATCAGAACACAGTGGGCATAGAACAATCACATGTAAACGTCATGATCTGGGGAATCTGCCATTATTCCTGCCATGGCTGACTGCATAATCACTTCCAACCACACTGATCACATTTTATATTTATATCTCATCTACATAACACAGAATAATGCAGAATGAGCCCCAGAAAGCAAATAAACACATTGAGCAGAAAAAGGAAAGAAACCTTGAAAATTGTTCCTTTGTTCATTTCAATTTTCTTCCTTGATTCAATAAAAATTGGCTCTCTAAGATTGAGAAGTTAGCTTTTGTTAATGACAGATGAACTTTTGTCCAAATAATCAAATATGTCTGTGAGTTCATTGATGTGGGCATTTCCCCCCACTAATGTAGATTGAAACTAGTCCCCGCCTAACCCATCATATATACTTTTATTTATGTCCTTCTTTAAGTTTATTTTCTAAAAACATTGACCTGATGTATTGGGAGACTTCTTCAATTCTCTAGGCAACACAAGACTTTTCTGAGGAATATATTGTCTTTCTGTTTATTTTCCTTACCTTTTTCAGTGTTATAAGCTCATATTTTATTGCACATTTTTAATAAGATCTCTTACAATATTTTTCTATGAAATTCATTTTTTGTGTGTTTTGTTCAGCCTATTCACACCTACCATATGCCTCTCCATTGCCTTTTCAATGATGCTCAATTTCAATTTGTCAGACTGTAGCATTCTGTGGCTCATAGCCACGCATGACATAGTGCAAGAAGGATATTATTTTTTTAATATTCTATTTTCCCAATTACATGAATTAACAATTTTCTGCAATGCATTTCCCAAAATCATAAGACCCAAATTGTGTCCCTTCCTCATTTGCCTGAGACAGTAAGCAACTTCATCTGGGTTATACATAGATGATCATGCAAAACTTATTTCCAAATTGATCATTGTTGTGAAAGAATATCCATATAAAAACAAAATACTAAAATGAAAACATAAAGTAAAATGAAAAATTGTAAACTTTGATTTTTATTCAGAGTCCAACAGTTCTTCCTCTGGAAGTGTGTAGCATTTTCTATCAAAAGTCCATCAAAATTGTCCTGGGTCTGTATTGCTGATAATAATAGCCAAGTCTTTCACAGTTGATCACCATATAATGTTACTATAAATGTTCACAATGTTCTCCTGGTTCTGCTTAATTCACTCTTTATCAGTTCATGTAGGTTTTTCCAGTTTTTTTTCCTAAAATCATCCTGCTCACCATTTCTTATAGTGCAATAGTATTCTATCACAATCATATGCCACAATTTATTCAGCTAGACATCCCATTTATGTCCAATTCTTTACCATTATAGAAAAGCTACTATAAATATTTTTGTACAAATAGGTCCTTTTCCTTCTTAGGATGTTGGCATTTTAAGTCCACTTTTTTAGGAAAAAACATTTTGGAGTAATGAAGAGAATTTTATAATTTTCCAGAGGTAATTTAAGCTATCTTTTTCATCTTGCAGCTGGAATGCATTCATTGTTCATTTTCAATGTCTTTCTCTTCAACTCTATATCTGTCTCTGTTTCTCCTTTATGTCTATCTGTCTCTAGATGTATTACATATGCAGATATAAGACACTATATACAACGTGCTAGTCTGTGTATTCATAAATAAAAATGTCTGGAGTGACTAATCAGTATTCAAAAAGTTCCAGCAAGTAGCTAAATATTCTATTTAATCAAATTGTTCAAGAATAACTTTTCTAGGAAGGGATGACTTACCCTTTTGTTCTCTTTCTAAAAGCTAATTGTGTATATATGTATATATACATGTTATTTATAATACATACATGACAATGCATACATATATGACAAGCTTTCTAGATTGTTCCTCCAAATGCATTTAAAGCCTGAACAATGAACATTATGCATCCAATTATTTCATTTTATTTTTTTTTTGCGTGTGAATAGTTAGGCTAAACTCTTTAAACTCAGCAGAATCTATGATGTTCTGGAGTTTGATGCAATTAGCACAATGTCACCTTTGACATATATTAATTTTATTTTTCTCAGCATTAATGATCAAAATGTTATCAAGTAAGATTATCTCTGTTGTCTTATCTTTCAAGGAACTTATTTTTAAAGTTTTCAAATATTCAGAGCAGACACTTACTTAGAAGATATATCTTGTAGAATAATTTTTGTGTCAACTGTTTGATAGAAATAATCAGCCTGGCCTGAATCCAGTATGCCACAGGGATGAATCAGGGAACCTGGAATTTAGAGGGAAGTGTCTAGAGGCCCTACCATTCCCTTATCCTAGCATGGAATGAATTAGACATGAAGAGAGATGAGGAAACTGTCAGATAGAGTGACAGACTGGCAGAGGCAGAGACATATTACAGAGGCATCCAGAGACAGAGAGTTTGAGGAAAAGAGAGAGGACTGAAAGCTGGGGTGGGGAGAAGACAGACAGATAGTCAGACTGATGGACAGAGACAGAGGCAGAGAAAGGGGGAAGGAGAAAGAAAGACAGAGACAAAGAGTGTGAGAGAGAGACAAAGACAGAGAGAGAGAGAGAGAGAGAGAGAGAGAGAGAGAGAGAGAGAGAGAGAGAGAGAGAGAGAGAGAGAAAGGGAGAGACAGAGAGAGAGACAGAGAGAGAGACAGAAAGATAGAGAGATGAAGAGGAAGAAAGACAGAGAGACAGAGAGGCAGAGAGAATATATGAGTTGGAGAGAGACAGACACACAAACAGATACAGAGATCTGGGCAGAGGCAGAAAGGGAGAGATTATAAAAGAGAAAGATACAGAAGTAAGAGAAACAGAGGACAGAGAGAGATACTGAAAGAGAAAGAGACAGTATAAAATGCTAGTCTTGGAATCAGGTTATTTTGGGTTGAAGTCCTGCCTTTGATGCATACTAACTGTATGACCCTGTGCAAGTCACTTAAGTTCATGGTGTCCCAGGCTACTCACTCTAAAACTATAAATTATAAACAAGTTGCTATCTCACATCAGTGGAGGGAATTTTCACATCAAAGAATCCCTACACTGACAAAAATCTCAGGTCTGAACATGACTTAAAAAATGAGATTCAAATGAAATATTCATCATTATAAAATAAAAACCACTAACCCAGTTTCCAGTAATCCCTTTGCCTTTGCAACACAACATCCAGGACAGAACTTCTGGAATGCCAATCCCTGATGACCAGAGCATTCCTTTGGAGACTGTGTAGAAGTGAGTCTGTCCTTTTTAAAGCTTATGTCCGTTTCCATAAGGGGAAAAAAAAGTTAATTGTTTAGAACATCAAACGCTCTTATGAATCACGAAGAGTTCCAGTCCTGTTGAATCAATCTAGAAATGGGTGCTCTGTTTTTGTGTGTCACCTTCCATTCTTCCTGCCTAAGCTCTGACGTTTCTCAGAGCCCTCCGTGGAATCACTCTTGTGGTGACAAAAACATTAATACAATTTCCTGCACTTAAGCCAACAAACAAAGGTATCTAATGATTACAATAACTTTGCAGGCTTTTTTGTCAACTAGAGCATGATGGAAGCCAGGAGAAAGAGTCATTCTTTAAGATTAAATCCTCCAGCAAGTAGTGACAAACTCCTTGTCCTTGAAGCTTATATAAATAACTTTCCTGTGTTTTTTTAACCTGTTCCCCCTTCCCCAGTCACCCCAGCAGTGAGACACGTCACTCCACACCAGTCCACATCCATCTCTTTTTATTGATGTCCACTTTGGTATCTGCACAGGTCATCCATTTTGCTGCCTCTTTGGCAGCCACTGGGAACGGACCAGGAAAGTTACTGGACTTTGTGTGCTGGGCTGGGGGAGGAGGGAGAAGGAGGGAGTGTCAGTTTTCTCCAGGACTAACAGTCCCAATCAGATGCAACTGCTGGGCCTCATAAATCTTGTGGGTGACCCAGGTGAACCCTGAGGCTCAGAGCTCACTGAAAACTGATCAGGGCCCTGCTTAGTTTAACAGGCCTTTTTCGGTGACAAGTGAAGGGTTCAACAAATGCACAAAACAGATATATATTAGCTGAAAAACTAATGGCTTTTAAAAGAATGTTTGACAATTGTTTAAGGCTGTCTGTAGATCCATTATACTGATAAACGACCATCTTGGTATACACTGAGGTAGAGTTGCCTAGCAGAAAACCAACTTAAAGTTTGATTCTTTCTTTCTTCCTTTTTAAAATTTGGTTTGATTTTTTTATTTGATTTTTTTTTTTTGGTATCTTTTTGTTATCTTCAAGAGACACACATTTTCTCTGGCAACTGAGAAGACTTAAAGAAAACAGGAAAATTACCTGTGTTGCATAAATTTAACCTTGCAGCCAAATTGGAATTAAAAAGACTCTGAAACTGCCCCCAGTGACCTGCTATTGACCGCTTGAACTTCTAAGTTAGGGTCAGTGGGGGCCCAGAATAAGAGGTCAAAAGCTGGTCAGTGCTCCTCAGCCCCAGCATGTTGAATAGGAAGACTTTATAGCTGTGATTTATGCAATTTGCAGAGACAGGTTAAGGAGGCCTTAAAACATGCCACAGTGCTCACTTACACTGGGTACACTATCCGCTTGGAAAATAAATTCTGATTGTCCGGCTGAAATCTCTTGGGGCTCCGCCTTGAAGTATTTTACCCTCTGTGTCTAAAGATTCATTCCCACACTCGACCCCTGAACGTGACAAGGTTAGTGTTTCCAGATTTATTTAAACAATACAAATGCACCAAATGAAGCCCTTTCTAAACCTGATTAATTGCAAAGGCAGAATAACCATCAGTAATGAATTATTTGGGGGTGGGGGGCAGGTAGCTAACTCCTAGCACAGTTAAAACTCTTAAATCAGTCACAGAGGGGCTCAAAACACAATGAAAGTGGCTATTTTTACACAATTCCAAATAGGAGATCTTTGGAAGTTCTACTGGAATTGGTGCTTGTGTCTTAGTGGACTTTTGTGATTGAGAACAAATTATAAGAAGAGCTGATAGTTTATTTGTAGGGAATAATGCAGGGGTGGGCAGGAGGGGCAACCAATGAACTGATTTTTTTCCTGCTCTCTTTTCATTTGAGAAGTAACTTGGGCAAACACCAACAACATGGAAATAGGTTCTGATGAAGGACACATGTAATACCCAATGAAATTGCGCATTGGCTGAGGGAAGGGTAAGGGGAAGGGAGGGAGGGAAATAATGTGATTATTGTAACCAAGGAATAATGTTCTAAATTGACTAAATAAATTAATTCAAATTTAAAAAAAGTAACTTGGTTTTCCTAAAAATCAAACTGACTTTTGGATTCAGGTTGTGTTAAAGTCAAACCAAGAAAGCAAACACTTTGTTTCCACTTTGCCTTCCTTCCTCCCAATCTGCAATATGGAGCTATTGGTTTAAATTAATCTCCTCAGAAACAGGCTTAAAAATGAAACCTGGTCTTTGTATTTACTAACCATGGTTTGCATGGGGGCTATAAACCAGGAACTGAACCCTAGTTTTTCAAGGATGAAAAGGCTATAAACCTTTGAACTACCATGTTGCCTGCTTACAGGGAATTTACTGCTTCTCGGTGCATGTGTTCCCATAACTCAAATTGGCTTTGATCTAATAAATGCAACTTAACAAGGTATTAGTCTATAATGTGGCCTAATTGCATTTGGCATAATGAGAAAAAAAGCTAAAATGGTGAAAGATATTCACATTGAAAAATGACTACCTGGCAATATTCAGCCACTAATTTCCATAAAGGTTTTAAGGACACACTCTAAGCGAGGTTAATAATGCTCTAAATAGATATTTGTGTAAGAGAAGAAGGTAGCACACTCCTAACCGTTTCAATTTGTAAGATAAATAATGCACTAATCAGAATTATTTTTTATAATCAGTTTATGACAGGAAGAACTAAAACATTATAAAACAGTATACACTTTGGGGACAAAAACAAACAAAAAGTCCCACATAAATATTGTTTAGCTGATTGATCCTAAGGCGATTCTGGTCCAATAAGGCACCATTTCCCACTCTAAGTTTTATCCTCCTTTAACAATGCTCAGGTATATTTACTTGACAAAATATCATAGCTCAAAAATTCTTTTATTAATGAAAGTATTTAGACACAAGATCTAGAGCTTGAAGGAATACTGGAGGCAAAGCCCCTCTGAGACCTAGATAGATTAAATGACCCTCTCAAGGTTACAGAGATCAGTGTCCAGATTTAAACTCTGACTCCATCATCCATGGCCAGTATTCTGTTGAATATCTTATCTCCTCACACACTTGATTTGTTCATGCTGTAGCTCTATGTCATCACCATCATCATCATCATCATCATCACCAGAAAAATGAAAATGAACCTTAATGGCTATCCTTTTATGATTGTCCCTCAACAAAGACAGAATAATCCATCTTTATTTTGGTAAAGAACCCTCATGAATGTAAATGATGCCCATTCAGATCACTGTAGGCAATCCAAGGAGGGTTAAAAACCAAGAAAAAAACAAGAATTCTACAGTGGACATTCTCCCTGAATCAGATGGTCATAATCTTTATTTTTATAGCAATACAATTGTCTTTCGTCAGTGGTTCCCAAACTTGAGTGGTTAAAATGCTATTTTCCTGCTGCATTTAATCTGTTGTAAAAGGGTATCTTCAGTCTTGAACAATAAAAATTAAAGCTAATGTTCCCAGTTCACTGTAAATAGCTTTCTGGAAACTCAGAAACTCAGTTAATTAAATCTTCCATTATGAAGTATTTTCTATTACTAGAAGAAATTAAAAGTAGACAGGGAGCACAGGGCAGCCATTAATGAGGTTACTGAAGATCTAAAGAGATGCTGCATTCTAAGACTAGTTCTTCATAAAGTCTCTTGTTAAGTGAGGTCCTGATGGAAGGGAAGTTTATTGTGCTGATGATAACTTTTGATCAATTGATATTTTTCAGAGGTCTCACATCAGTCAATATTAGAGGGAACAAGCCAGGATTGATTCCTATTCTTGTCACAAGTACTTATAGATCCTTGCATGTACTCATTAAAAACACAAATTAATATTGAAAACTAGTTAGTAATAAATAGAGTTTGAGTATATTATCATTTGCACTCACCCTTAGTGATGCACTCATTCCCACTGTCATAAAATGCTTTTCCATTTCTTTTTTTTCCCTTCCCTTATCTGGACCATTTTTTCAAATGATGCCCACTTAACTTTGAATTTCCTCAACATCTATAAAATTTATATCAGTTTAGGCAAGAATCTGGGGAAAAGATCCTCAGAATAATCATGTCTTGGTTGTTTAACACTAAACAAATTCCTTTAAAGATAGGAAAGAAGAGTTTTGCTAGCCTTTCTTTCCATTTGATTGAAGCATAGACAAAAATCATTCTTAATTATTCATGCTCAGTTGTGTTTATTGAATTAAGAATAATAAATATAGACTACTCCACTAAATAGGCAATTGCATGTAATCTTTGTATCTTCCTTTAGAATCAGCTACAAAGAGAATTATCCACCTCTTAAATTGACCCTTTAATTGGTCTTTATTATATTCTAGAAACTGTGTTAAGTGTAAAAGTAAAATAAAGGCAAAACCATGATCCCTTCCCTCAAGGAACTCCTATTCTAACAGTGGAGACAGTATGAAAATAACCATATACATATTAGTTGCATATCTGGAAGTCACTTCAGAGGGATGACGCTAGCAGTGCACATGGTATGGGGTGGAAGATGGGCTGGAGAAAGGAGGATTTAAGCTGAGTCTTGAAGGTAACCAAATAGGAAATACATGTGAAAAAGGAAAAGCATTCATGAAATCGTGGAGAGTCCCTATAGGGAATGTTGTGTGTGAGGAAGAGCAATAAGCCTAATCTTATTAAATGGTAGAGTATATAGAGAATAATCAGGCTTAAAAACCAACTGGAAAGGTAGGAAGGAGCCAGGTTGTGAAGGGCTTTAAATGGTTAAAGGAGGATTTTACATTTTATCTTTTTTTGCCATTTCTTTTATTTTTAGTTCTTTTTCAGATCACATTTCAATACATTCTTAATAATCATTTTCTGATATTTTACAGTTTATATTCTCTCCCTTCTTCCCATTGCTTTTATATTTTATCTAGATATTATGAAGAGGTACTGCAGATTATTGAGTGTGGAGTGACATGGTCAGACATATGCTATAGAAAAATCACTGGCAGCTGAGAGGGGGGAGTGGATTAGAGCAAAGAGGAATTTGAAGCAGGAAAGGTTTGTGGAGCTATTTCATATTCGGTAGTTGACATTCTAGTGTTGTGTTCAGTAATCACTGAAAAAACACTAGTTTGAGAGTCAAGAAACTTAAATTCTATTTTCAGCTTTGACCAAGTCACTTAACTAGATTAAATGTTAGTTTCCTCATTTGTAAAAAAGGAGTTAGACTAGATGATCTCTAAGGTTTTTTAGGGTAACCTCCTACAATTTGATCACTGTCTCCTTGTAATTGTTATTCTACTCAGGGATATGCTTGGATATGTTTAACTGGCTCCTTGAAAAAAAAGATAAGCACAAAATATCTTTAAATTTAATCAGCATTATTAACGTTTTCTCATACTTTCTTACATAAAGACAATCAATAAACCCATAAATGAAGCCCTGTATTGTAATTTTTTTTTGCAGATTTACAAGATGTCAGTGTTCATACTGGAAATAATAACAATAAATTGGCTGATTTTTTTGATTCTATGACATGTTTAGGTAGGATCTTGTTCAAATTAGTCTAAAGATCATATTTTCTTTGGATTTGGATTTGGATAGCTTATGATATTAAAAATTTAGAAAGTGGTCAAACAGAAAAGTAAATTTTAGAGATGGCGAGGCATCTAGTATATAATGTCAACCATGTATAAGTATGATTATTATGATACATGGTCAGATAGGTCACAATTTTATTACAATCACAAGAAAAAAACAGATGCCCTAAGGATATGTGCCATATCTTAATTAAGATGGTAGTTGACCAAGCTGTGCAAAAGAATATGAGATCTAGACTGACAGAATTTAAGACTATTTGCTTTTGTGATTCAATAGTTGTTTTATTTCATGGAATGAAGAGAAATTTAACTTAATTTTTAATAAATTAACACATATTAAGTGTTTACTATGTGCAAGGTATTGCATAAGTAATTTCAAAGTCATTTCAGGAGAAAGAGAGAGAGAGAGAGAGAGAGAGAGAGAGAGAGAGAGAGAGAGAGAGAGAGAGAGAGATTGCCCAGAAGGATTTATAAAGAAGATAACACTTGAAGTGAAGCTGAAAAGAAAGTAAAGATTCCAACAGGCATACATTGAAGGTGTGAAGATATAGTCTCTGTATGGTAGAGAGTGTGTGAAAATATATGGAATCAGGGAATGGAATATTGAGTGTAAGGAATGTCAACTGGTCAGGATTGGCTGAAATATAAAATGTATAAAGGTGAGTAATGTGAAAATAAGTCTGTAAAAGGATGTTGGAATCAGATTTTTGATGGTGAATTTTTTAAAAGTTTATAAGTATGATTTAATCAGTTTAGGGAAATGTTGATGAAGTTTCCTCTACAAATTCAGATTGACAGCTATTCTACAATTTATAGATTTAGAGAATAGCCCAGGGACCCAGAGAGGTTGTTATTAAAACAAAGTATGTGTCAAGTAGCCACTGAGAACTATCTGTCTACTATGCTATGATGCCTTATTATAAGATATTTTAAAATTCATTATTAGAAACTCTATTTGAGGAGAGGTCAATGCTGATGGCTCTCTTAAGAACTCTGAACTGCAGTAGGGCCAAAACCTAACTGGTGTCTGTACTGTCTGGCGCCACTATAATGATCTCTGAGGATAGAGGAAAACAGACTAACTAAAGAGGGATGAATCAGACCAAACAGGTCAAAGCTTACATGGTTGACAAACATGAAGTGGATTCTGGGCCAATAGTCCCTTTTCCACCTGAGAGTCCCTCACAAACCTTGAAGAAAAATTATAGCACCTTCCTTCACACCATCAATCTTTTCTTTTCTAGGCTAAACATCTCCAGCTCCTTGAAGTGATGTGTTTTCAAACTTTACTTTTTCTCATGGCCCCATGTTACCATGCCTTTCTACCTTTTATACATAGTTAAAAAAATCTATGATGACTAAGGAATGCCTTATTAGATGTATCTCATCTTGTGATAAATCATTAGAATTGCTTCTCTTTGTGTCTTCCAAATTATGCTCTTTTAAAATTTAATTGTTTTTCTAATTCTAATTTAATTCTTTCCCAATTACATATAAAGACCATTTTAAACATTCATTTTTTTAAAGTTTTGAGTTCAAAATTATCTTCCTTTTTCCTACTCTCCCTCATTCTTTCCCATCCCCAGACACTAAGAAATTTGATATAGATTTTATATATGCAATAATGTAAAGCATTTTTACATATTAGTCATTTTGTGGAAAAGATCTCAAATAGAAAAGGAAGAAGAAAGTAAAGTATAATATATTTCAGTTTGCATTCAGACTCTATCAATTCTTTATTGGAGGTCAGAGGACATTTTTCATCATGACTCTGAGATTGTCTTGAATCATTGCATTGCTGAAAATAACCAGGTCATTCAAAGTTATTGCTCAAAAATTATTGCTGTCCATGTGTACAATGTTCTTCTGGTTCTTCTCACTTCATCTTGAGTCAGTTCATGCAATTCTTTTCAGATTTTCCCAAAATCATCCTGCCTGTCTTTTCTTACAAAATAATAGTATTTCATCACAGTCATATAACTGGTTCAGCCATTCCCCAGTTGATGGACAGTTCTCTCAATTTCCAGTTCTTTGCTACTACAAATGCAATTAATATTTTTTTTTTGTAAAAATAGGTCCTTTTCCCTTTTTGTGGTCTATCCAAATCATATTCTTGAGAGCTTTCCTATTCCTCCTATCCTGACTTCCTCTACAGAATTTGAGTCCATTTGGTTCTTAATTAACCTTTCTCTGAATTCTTTGAAAACTTTCTCCCATAAAATTTAGGATACATATCAATGAACATTTTTTCTCCTTTCATTCAAAAATCAAGGAGAAAGTGGTCACTTCTCCCAAATTTTGTCATCATTATTAACCACAGCAAGATGCAGTATAAGATTTCTTGTTGCTATTTCCTCTCTATTTTGAAGAATGAAATCAATAAGATTTACCAGCCTAGATTAAATGTCATCTGACTGGAGAGATTAATATTTCTAGTTCTAATAAAATTATCTTCAGTTGCCTCACTTTAACTCACCACAAAATGATGGCTGTAGGGAATATTTTGATCATAGCAACTCTCAAAGAATAATTAATTACCAAGTCATAGAGAAGAAGCAAATGCACAAATATAAGGCTTAACTATTTTAATGTAATCACATATACTTGAAATATAGATCTCTTAAAAAATAAAATATTTCCAAAATATCTGAGATTTTTTTATAGATATTCTTTTCTTTTTCTAAAATCTTTCCCTTCCCACTTAGAATTAATACTGTGTTTTGGTTCTAAGGTAGAAGAGTGGTAAGGGCTAGGCAATAGGAGTTCTGTCTTATGCAGGGTCATACAGCTAGGAAGTCTGAGTCTAGATTCAAATTCAGGATCTTCTGTCTTTAAGCTTGACTCAGTTTATTATTTTCATTTTATTATTCCAATTTATTATTTTCATTTCACAGACTGCTTTACTAAGTTTTAGGGGACAGTTTTCTAAGTGTGATTAAAAGAAAATTACTAATATTCTGATGATAAGACTTTCAAACTTAGCCACATTGCTTCCCATGGGGGAAAAAGAAATCATCTACTGTTAGGACAATATATAGAAGCTGGTTAAGCTAGTAGGAACTTCCAGACCTCTTTCTCCCTTTTTACAATGTTTATTAATAGCCTGACATGAAGGTAAGCCAAAGGAAGCTTCTGGAAAGAAGTGGTTTGGTGAAATATGTTTCAAGAATTAAATTTCACCTCATTTCATTGCATTTTGTGCATTGGAGCAGTTTGATTCTCTCTATTAGGTAAATTAATCCATACCCTCAAAAGAGCTTCCTACAGCTTAGTATGCAGAGACAATAGAGGGGAAGTTCTAGAGCAGCATTGGTGAAGACTTGGCACTCATGCAGAGTGGGTGCTCTGGGAACTGTTCCATTCCCCTTCTTCCCAGTGCCCAGGGACATTTTTGCATGCCCCACCTTTCTGTCCAGTAGCCCAAAGGGAGCACTTCCCCCCTCAGTCCTCTCCCATAATTAGGGGCTCACAGACAGCTTGAATTTGCTTTCTGGGTAATCAAAACTCAAAAGTTACATCAACTTAGAGAGTAGTAGCAAGGTGGAATGAGGAGTAAAGGACTGTATGCAGAAATGCAATTCTTCTATAAACTGCCATGGTTAGATCATATCTGGAGTTTTGTGTTCAGCTCTGGGCAAAACATGTAGGAAGGGCATTGATAAGTTGGAGAGTACACTATTTTCATTAACCTTTAATTGAAATTTTGCATTTTATCCATTTATCTAAAAACATGAATACGAGGAAAAGTCCATAGGCCAAAAGAATCCATGATATTAAAAAAAATAGAATTTCTGAATCAGTTAGATACAATATTTATTGAGCATTAATTACTCTGTTCCAGGTACTTTGCTAAGTGCTAGGAATACAAATACAGTCAAATAAGACATCTTTTACCCTCAGAAAGCATATATTGAAATTTAGGGAGACAGAATATAATGGGGAACTGGAAAGCAGAGGGAAGCATGGGGATCACATTTGTTCATCTTGTGTTCAGAGGTTAGCCTTAGGAGTGATGTGTAGAAATCACATAGAGACAAGACAAGTTCATCTAAAGACCTGAGCTACCTTGCTGCCCCCAGGCCTCTTGTTCTTAAGTATTCAGTCAGCTCTCTTTGAATGTTGTCTTCCCCTAATTGGAATGTGGGATCTTTGAGAACAGGAGCTACCTTTTCCCTTTATTATTATTATTATTATTTTTATTTTTGTCTTCTAGCATACTTAGTTTTTGGTATACAATAAGTACTTAGTAAATGTTTATTAACTAATTGATTGTGATTTTGTGTCTAAGACAAGGATATTAGTGGAAGATTTTTTGAAATTTTGGAATGAATGACTATGGCAATTTTTAGTGAAAATTTAGGCATTGGAAAACAGGAATAGGAGATCTGTTATATAGGAAGGTTAGTCCTTCCTTCCCTTTGAAGCCATACTATAACTAAGGCTGTCTCTGAAGAAAAAATGGACCTGTCTCCTAGACATTCTTCCGTTCCCATAAGAAAGGTAAGCTTGAGTTAGAATTGCCAGAGCCCCATTCCCTTGGAATGTCTGGAAGAAGCAGAGGCAGATATCTCAGGATTTCTCATTGCTTGAAGATGTCAACCCAATTCCAGAAAACCAAGATTTGTTCTGCTGATCTTAAATACTTCTCTTGTCTTCCCTTCTCCCCTCTACTCTCTTATTCTTCACCCTTATCAGGATCCCCAGTTCATTCTCACTTCATCCTCTCCTCCTCAGATAGCACCACCCCTGTTCTCAATTTCTTTTCATCTTATCCTCAATTTCATATCTAGAGTATCTATTGTAACAAAATTTTTTGGATTCATGACAAATAGGGAGAAGCTGGACATGCTGCTCTGGGATCCTTCTTTTTGGGGATAAACTGGACATAGGAAATGTCTTGTAAGAAAGAGAAGGACAAATGTGTACAATCTCAAGAAACGAATAAGGCAATCCTAGATGCTGGATTATTATTTTTGAAATGATGTATCTGAGGAATGACTGAATAAATTATAATATAAAATCTTGTAAGATTATGCTATAAGATATGATAAGATGGTTTAAGAGAGACTGAGATGTATATGAACTGCTGGGTAAGATGAACAGAACCATGAGAACAATTTATATAATAATAATGTAAAAAGGAATAATTTTGAAAGATTTAAGAACTCCAGTTCAGTAATCAATCATGATTCTGAAGACTGATAATTAAGAATGCAACCGACTTCATGATACTGAGTGTGGTGACACAACAATAATGGCAAATGACACAGACACATTTTTGAACTTTGACAATATGGGAATTTATTTTACTTGTGGTTCTTTTTTTAAGATCTGGCACAGTTCCTGGCGCATAATATGTACTTAAATATTTACTGACTGCCTGAGAAGGATTTGATTTTTTTCTTTTTTTTCTCCCCAAGGTAGGGAAGAAAGAAAGAGAAAAAGCAAACACTTGTTCATTGGGTAAAAAAAAAAGTTAAAAAAGGAAGTATGTCAGTATATGTGATTATGTAATTAGAAGAAAAACTGCTGACATTAATGGAGTTTATAGATACTCAAGAATTTAAAAAGTGAGGAAATAAAAACTGTAAAATTAGTTTGGCTATGAAAAAGTAGTACTAATTATGTGAACTGTTTATCATTTATGCATAATTGCACAGCTGGTTTGTGACCTGGGACAAATTACTCTCTGGGTCTTAGTTTCCTCAGCTGTAAAATGAGGAGGTTGGATTAGGTCTCTAAAGTGTCTTTTGGCTCCAAAATATTATGTTTCTATGAACTTGGGGGAATCACTGTGAACTTCTGATGGAAAGAGAATGATAATTATAGATTGCAAGGGGCAGTGGGGTTTAGGGAAGAAGAAAAGATGGAGAAATAATAGAACTCTTCATGACTAGTGTTTGGATTTTGAAAGCAACATTGGCCTCCTAAGGGATTGACTCCTAGAGCTGTGGTCTCGGATACCAATATGGCAGGTGAAAACACTGTGTCTTTGTTTGAAGGCAATCAAAAGCCATGGACTGCTAAAAGAAAGATTAATGCCTATCAAAAGTTCTCCCTGTGGTTTTCATGCTCGAATGACTGTTTTGTACTTTTATTACTTTCCTTTTTCATCTCATCTATAATTCTCTCATTCAATCAAATATTTAAAACCTACGTTTGCACACCTTTGTTTGTTGCCTGATTGGAAGTAACCCACACAGAGAGTTGAATTTAGAAGCTAGTTAAATAAACAAATTAAATTATGAAATAGCTTAAGGAAATCTTGACAAAATCCCTCCCAGATCTTTACTTTGTCCTTGGGTTCAGAAGTTTCAGAAAGTGAAAATTCCACATGAATTTAGTGGCCTCAGTATTCAAACTGTCAGATAATTCTCTGGCAATTCCCTACAGAAGTGAGAGCAGGGTTTGGTTTGTTTTTATCTCTATATACAGAACACACCTATCATAGTGTCTTGTATATTCTTCATACTGAATTGGGAGTCAGGAACATCTAAGGTACAACATTAGGTAGGTGCATAACCCCATGCAATTGATTTATGACCCTCAGTTTCCTTTCCTAGAAAATGGTGGTGATAATATTTGTAGTCCCTATCTCCTAAAGTTATTGTGAAGTTGAAATGGGGTAATCTGTTAAGAGATTTGTAAAATTTTTAAGTACTAGGTAAATACCAATTATTTATTTAATGCTTTCTGTACCTTAGTTTCCTCATCTATAAAATGTGATCTCAGAGGGCCCATATAACTCTAAATATAAGGTCCTATTTCACAGGAAAACTCAGCTGAAACTATAAAATCATACTCCAGTGCTTATGGCAATTATCCAGAAAATGGATCAACTAATCTGGCTGAAATACAGTCTCAAATGTGATGAAATATGTATAACTTTTGATGATACTGCTCCAAACCATGGGCTATATTAAGGGGAACTATCCAATAAAGTTTTGCTTAGTCTGAGGTTTTGTTAGGAATGTTGCATGTGGTTCTAATACTCAAGAGCCTCACACTGCCCCAACTTCTTGGTGACAACTAGCTCAAATCTAACAGTCTTTTTGATGCATCTTGATCCAGAGCTGGATGAGGATGGGAGCCTCAGATTGCAGTTGGCAGAGCCAAAATGAAATGGAGACAATATAATGAAATTAAATTGAATTTCAAAAGAACGATTTCATTGGTTTCTATGTTGAAAGCATGTTTTGTCTCTGTTTATTGGTTTATTGATTTACTGGTTTTTGAACTTCCATTTCAGTGCTTAAAAATACTATACACGGAAACAAGGAAAACAGAATTCAGCACTTTATATGACTAACACCATACCCACCTCCAAAGTAAAAAAAGGCAACTTGGTCTTAAAAGGATAAAGGTGCTGTGGAACTAGAGGTGGAAGTGCTACAGTTTATGTGAAAATGGGGCAATATTCACTTGGAAAGAAAGGAAGGAAGAAAGGAAGGAAGGAAGAAAGAGAAAGAGAAAAAAAGAAAGAGAAAGAAAGGAAGAAAGGAAGGAAGGAATAATTTTCCATTTTCCACAAGTTTATTTCATGTCATAGACATTGTAGAAAGAATTTCTGGTCTTGTTTTGGTGTCTTTGGCTATCCACACTTATGATGTAATTATCAACCAGGAAATAAATATCTTGAGGGCAGAAACCATATCTTTTACTTCTGCATAATCCATAGTGGCTACCAGTTCAACTCTTGAAATACTATATTCTCGACAAGGGTTATTGATTGATCAAAAAATGTCATCCTGAACAAAATGAAATATGTAAGGGGGTGTGTTAAATATTCAAACATTCTAGTAATACACTGGTGGATTTGTGATGACCTATTCCAATCTCCTAATCTAATACAGGGAGAGCTGAGGTCTAGGGAAATTAAGTGACTTGCTTACCCAAGATCACAGTTATTAAGTGGCAGAATCAGGATTTAATCATGATTTGTACAATATTTTTTTTTGATTGAGGTATGTTTCTCCTAGTCCATATATTCTTTTGACTTTATTAGTTCAAAGCCTCCCTCAAATCCTAGCACTTTCCTTTGGAACCTAACGATGTTTCCTGTTTGCCTACTTACACTAGAGCTCCATAATTTGTCTTTTTGCTTTTATTTCTCTCAGTTATATTCTCCCCCAAGGTGGAAGTAGTATACCCTTTTTTTTCAGATTACTAAAATATCATCAATCTTGGTTTCAATGTGCTTATGGGCTCTTCATCTTCAAATCCAGAACTCTTTCCAGTATACAATACATACTGCCTTCATCATCAAAGTAGGTATTTCCTCTAATGAAGTGGACTGAAACACATCCATACCTGCTGATCCCTTACAATTCTTGTCCATGTCCTCCCCTTAATCTGCCGCAGGATACCTACTAAACATGACTTCTATAGTATGGAAATTTTATTATAAACTCTTTAAAGATATATAAGTATAAATGAATACATGAATTTCATTTGTTGTATGAAACAAGTTAATCGATACTATCCCTTTGTTGTTATACTATGTAAATCTGTGTAATAAGAATTTTCAATAATATATTAACATTCAATATTAGGCAGAAGGGGTCATGAATGATCGATGTTCAATATAAACTCTTCCTTTCTTCCCATCTTCAGTCATGAATAACTAAATGTATGTGGTTAGTCAGAAAAATACAGCTCTAAAACATTCATATCTCATTTGGGAATTTTCTGATGTACTGATCTGATTGAAGGTGAATAGTCACTCTGACTAATGTCTGAGAGGAGCTTACCAGTAACTTCTGCATGGGTTATAGGCAAATATCCATGGGGAAATCCAATGCTTCTTCATTTGGGTATATTCTAGGATCATCTAAAGGACAAAACAAAATAAAGCAGACTATATTTAGATGTGTTAAAACATAATGAGTTCTGACTTAATTCAGGTGACCTAGGTTGAGATCCTCCTCAAATTCACAATCTGGATGGTTATATAAATATCTCTTCATTCCTACAAGTCTACTGAAATAGAATAGTTAATCTGAGGAAATTGTTTCTAGTTGAACTAACTGTATGTACTCTGATTTACTAAAGAACTGCTAGAGGGGAACCTGAAACTCCTCTCTAACTTATATTTCAGGTCTTGAACTTCCTTACTCTGATCTGAATTATTTTCAAATAGGTAACCTGCAGCCTCTCTCAATTTAATTAGGGAAACTGAGTCATATTTAGGGAAAAAGTTTTTGAAGAATATTCTCAACTTGGGTGTGCATCCCCTAAGAAATTGTTTACGAACATCTTCTAAACCTAAGATTGACTCTGTCATTGTATGTGGTAGGATGTTCCCCTTTATCCTGCCTGACCTTGTAAAACTTGGTCCCATGCATTTGGTTTGGAAAAGCCCTGTTTAATGGTTTGCAGAATATCCTCCCTGCACCTTCTCAGATAGGACATGCAGGTGGGATCTGCAATGTCCATAACCCCTCTTTGATATACTGTTGGCCAGCTAGTCAAATTTTCCTCAGAGCTAGTTTTCTACAAAAATTTTCTTTGTTCATGGGGGCTGAATAGGTCTGATATGAGGAATTCAACATCTTCAAAGTCTGGATCAAAGATCCTGAATGCCCATTTTAGCTCCTTGTGGGATTTAAAAAGATTGTCCACAAAGTTTGGGAAATGGTGCTTAACTGACTCTAGTTCCTGTGTGGAGAATTGTCTATGGGCTTTTGAGTGAATCACACCAGCATTAGTCGTTAGTTTGGTGACTTCCTTCAAAGGACATATTTTCTCAGGGTTATTAGCAGCCTGGTTCTCATTTTCATTGCCATTTTGATTTTCCTGAGGTACATTCTCAGTTTGCCCATTGTCCTTGCCCATAACTAGATCTAAACCTCTTTCCTTAATCAGTTGTTCAAATATTGCCTTAATCATCTTGTCTAAGTTGTTGTCAATGGCCATAATCTTCTCTGCCTTAAGGGGTACCATGAATCTGAATACTTTCCTCACTTGGGTTAGAGTCTGCAACACAGCCATAAAGATTACATATATTTGTGCCAGGACTTGCCAGAGAACCAATTCATGTTGAAATGGCAATTGTAACACAGTCATCGTCAAGTTTCCTACATACTCCATAGTATCCACTACCATGTGAGTTAGTTTGCTATATAGAATATGATAAACCCCAAAGCAGGCAATGGCTGTGATGATCACCACACTAAAAAACACTTGTTTGAACATATTTACTTTCTTTCCTGCCTTAAAAGGATGGGGTTTGAGTCAGACTAAGGGTGCCAATTGAAATATAAAATGTAAACTGAGGAAATTATTTCTTTTGCAATGGCTGGCTGTGACTGGAGAACTAATAGAGGGGAACCTGAAACTGCTTGATTATAATGGAGGTAAGAATGAGAAATGCTGAGGGATGCTAGTACAGGGATGCTGCCACACAGAGATGCTGATACACAGGGGAACTGTTCTATGGTTTGCCTATTGATCCCTACTGATGGCTGATGGATCAATGTATCTTCCCTAACCTCCTCCTCCCTTTCACTCTCTCCCTTCTCTAACCCTCTCCTCCCTGCCTCCCTCACCTCCCAATTCTTCTTGAAGCCTTTGTCTTCTTCCCTTCCCCCCTTGAGTAAACTATAAAGATACTCTTTTCTTTTCATTTTTCAAGTCAAGGGGTTTATTGGGATAACGGGATAGGAAACTGAGGTAAGAGGGATGAGAATGTCCCTAATCTAAAATGAGGGAGAATTTGAGGGTTTGAGAAAGTAGTCCAGTCACAAACTGTGACTCTAAGATAGTTAGAGAGATGGAGGACAACAGTTTAAAATATTCTTTCTTCTACTTCACAAAGTCAGCAAGGTCTCTCAGCTTAACCCCAGAGAGAAACAAAGTTCAAAATCTCTCCTTCAGCCTGGCTTTCCTCCAACTGTTGGTCAGTCAAAATCTCAGAAAGAGCAGAGGTTTCTCTCTTGGTTAGAAAGCCCCAAGACCAAGCCAGTCCTACTAGGGTCCTCAGCCAACCTCAACTCCAGAGAGGGAAACAGAGTCCAAAATTTCTCCCCTGGTCAGCTTCAACTGCCCAGATCCAGAGAGACGGAGACAAAGGCACAAGTTTTCTCCCCCTGTCCGGCTCAACTACCTCTCCTCCTGGGAACATTCCATTTGGAACCTTCTTCTTGATTGACAGCCAGATCCCCATCCTTGGTTATTGCATCTTGGCTTACAAGTCCTCTCACTCTCTCCATGCATCTACCACACTACATTTCCTTATCTGTAATATAACAGGGTTAGTTTAGGTTGCTTAAAAAGGCTTCTTATATCTTGAATCCAATTCAATTTGAGTGAATCAGAATATATATTTTTTAACATAAAATTAATCAATTATATTGATTTCTTTGAGACTCGTGCTTTGGCAACTACTTGAAAAAAATTTTAGCTTTTGCTCTCACCAAAATGAAAAGAAAAATCCATAAGAAATATTTTAGGAGAATCTAAATATTTTCTCGATTGTTGATTCATATGAATACACTCCTTAATTGTCACAATTCCACTCTATACTAACATCTTTTTTTTTTTCACTTATAGCAACTGAAACTCTTTATGTGCCTTGTTTCAGGAAATGCTTCTCTCTGCTTCACCCTAGTGAGACACTTAAGCAGATTATCTCTGCCATATAGGTCAATCTGACCTCAATGTAGTGTCCGTTGATGTAGACAATATATATATATATATTTTTTTTGATTGAGGCATGTTCTTCCAAGTCAGAACATTCCTTCTACCTTACTAGTTTACCACCTTCCTCAAATCATAGTACTTTCTTTTGGAACCTAACTATATTTCCTGTTTGCCAACTTGGGCTGGACCATAACTCTATAATAAGCCTCTTTGCTTTTCTATCCATCTTATTCTCCCCTGAGATAGGAGTTTATACTTAAATCTTTCAAATAATCAGTCTTTGCGTCCAATATGGTCTTAGAGTGGTTCTTACCCCAGGGTTCATGGACCTCCCAAGGATTCCATGAATAGATTTCAAGGTGATCTGTGTACTTGAATGAGAAAAAATATTTTTTTTTGTTTTACTGTTAATTGAAATGTAGCATTTCCTTTTTGTTATGAATGTAAGCAACACATATCCTGAAAAGGGACACACAGTCTTCACCAGATTGCCAAAGGGAACCAAGGCTCCAAAAAGGCTATGAACCCTTGGCCTAAAAAGAACTACAAGACTTTTAGTAATGCTTGTGTTTGAAAATATAACAGTGAGAGAACCTAAAACATAATGCTTCAGAGAGTGTTTCAGGATTTTAGAAGGGGGAAAAATGAAATGGGTCCATCCAGAGTCTAACCAGCCTGCTAGCAAGTGATGGAAGAAATGTGTATTATAAATGCAATGGGACACAGGACAAGCACATTTGATAAGGGGTGCTGATTAGGAAAGTTTGGCCACAGAAGGCACTGCCTAGGGAAGACATGTCTAGGGAGGATCAAAGTGGAAAACTTGATCTGGGGCATGTGTGAAAGATTATGCTTTAGACAAGGCAAGGAAAAAAGGGTAAAATATGATGCTATAGTCACTTTTTCAGCAATTTCCCCCTTCTTTATATCCCTTATGTCTCTCTTTTTTTCCAGGAATATAAGATAAGAAAGATTGCAAAATAGCTCATTCTGAAACAATTAGAAACACTTTTTAAAGAGTTGTAAAGGAGCTGAGAATAAGTTCAGCTCCCTCATTTTACAAATAAAAGGAACTGGTGCTCAGACATGTCAAATTACTTCACCAAGGTCACACAGCTACTGAGTGGCAGAGAAGGGACTAATTCTGACATTATAAATACTAATTTAGTTTATATAGCAGATGAACTGATATGGGCACTGCTGTGCTTCTGCCAAGTGAGAAACGTGTGCCTCTGAGCTCTGTTATGTAAACATGGAAGATGCTTCTATAAACACAGTATTTAAAAAGTGTACTCAGCAGTGACATGGAGAATGCATGTACAAGGGCATTCTTCTTTCCTCTTGCTTTACAGCATCAAGGTAACTGTATAGAGGTATGAAACCCCTTGCCATGAAAAACTGTGAAGAGTTTTCTTATAAAACTAGATGAGATGTAAAAACTTTCTGGCTTTTTTTTTTTAACAAAATGGAAATGTAATCATTGATGTACAGGAGAAGATAAGGCAATGCACTTGAGTTTTTGTATTTCTTATAAATAATAAATTTCATATTTAATGATAATAACAATAACTAATATTTATATAGCAGTTAGCATGTGCCAGGTTTGGTGCTAAGCACTTTAAAAATATTACCTCATTGGATCCATGCAACAGCTCTGAGACAAAGGTATTATTATTATCATTTGTAGATGAGGAAACTGAGGCAAATTGTGGTTAAGTAGTTTGCTCATATTTATATTGCTAGTACTTGTCTGAGGCTGGATTTGAACTCAGGATGATAGTCCTGCTGCTCCATTCACTGTGGCACCTAACTGTCCCTCTAAGATCCACAGAGTGATTTGGAAATCAAGGGAAGACAAATAATAACAAAACTACATGATGGATAATAAAATTGACTGTGATGTCAGAAAGACCTGGGTTCAAATACTCACTTTGATACATACTGGCTGTGATGTCCTGTCATTAATCTTTCTTTATATTGATCAACAATCTGAGATTACAAATTGCTGAAAACTGCTTTGCTAGAGGGAATTTTCTTATTTGGAGTTCTCCATCCAAATGAAATCACAGATCCCTCCTTTCTCCACCTCCAGCCAAAAAAAATAAAGAAAGAACATGGCCACATCCTCAGAACATGAAAGAGAAGCTAGATCAATCCTACAGTGGATAGAGTACAGGACCAGGAGTCAGGAAGACTCATCTTCCTAAATTCAAATCTGGCCTGAAACACTATGTGACAGGATAAGTCTCTTAAACCTGTTTGCCTTAGTTCCTCATCTGTAAAATGACCCAGAGGAGAAAATGGCAAATTGCTTTGGTATCTTTGTCAAGAAAACTCCAAATGGGGTCATGAAGAGTTGGGCATGCTTGAAAAATGATTGAAGGAAGAGCAGCAAACTTAACATGAAAAGTCATAAATGACTTTGTGGGAGGTGGAAATTGGTGAAATTTTCTATTCAGAATACAGTCATGATTGAGTTTTTTTCAAACCAAAATCACCGTTTAGTCCAAAAGGGGAAAGCAACTTCTGAAGGTCAAAGTTGAGGTCATTAGGAGGATAATAAGGGCTTCATCCTTGAGAGCAGCTGCCTATATTATCTTTAGTCTCTGAAAAAAATGAAAAAAAGGGACTTTTGTTTCTTTGACTCTTGATTTTCCCATCTTTGTAAGGTTTCTCTTTCCATGGTAAATCTTTCCAAAAGCTAGTTTGGATGAGGAAGCCTTTTCAGCTCTTCCTTATGACCCAGAGAAAGGAGAAGGGGCTGATCATACTTATTCCACAATCTGGACCTTTCTATAAAATTGTTGAATGTTTTTGAAGCCCATTCTGTCTGCAAGTTAGAATGGCATCATGTTGTCACTTGCAATAATAGAAATGAAGGGAGAGAGCTTTGAAACTATCCATCCTACAAGAGCTGGGTTACCATGGGTAAATCACTTAATCTTTCTGAAACTTGGTTTCCTTAATTTTAAAATACCCAACAAAATCAGGAAAAAGTCATTAAACTACTCACATACATGGTTATCATGTTTGTTGTGTTGATCTTCACATCTTTCCACAGAAAGATCCCTAATCAGTATACATTTATTAAGCACCTGCTCGCTGCCAAACGGTACCCTAAGACCTGGGAACAAAATACAAGTGGAAAGAAAAGATCTTTGCCCTCAAGGCTTGAATCTTCCACCTGCAATCCTAGCCACCTTGAATGCTGTGGAGAAGGCAAAGAAACATTCCGTGCAGATATTAAGAACTCACAGACTTAACCCATTGAACACAACTGTGAAGAAGCCCTAATTCCCTTATTATCAATGAAGGTAGATCAGAGAATGCGGAGAGAATGTTCCCTCAGGGAAATGTACTGATACTCATTTCCAGGAACTGTATAGTCCATTTCTGCCTCTATGCTTGAAAATTAACAGCACGTTAACAGGACTATTGCCTGTACTTGTGGCACTGTCTGTTTAGAAGTAGGCCATTAAATATTGATGGAGATAATTGTTCCTGCACTTGAACATCAGAAAGATGGAACTAAAAGTAGTTTAACTGGCATTTGCCTTTATGCTTGGTAAATAGAGGGCTGGGATTTAAAGTAGAGAAGAGTCAGTATTACCATATCCTCAGTTCCACAGCCAAAGCATCATTGATCAGAGAGTGTAGTTTGTAAGAGTGTTATAGCAAAAGTTAAATGAAACAATGCAGCAACAGCATTTAAGTTGTGCAGAAGGAGAACACTATTAAACTGTGCTCTGGGAACGAGGAAACGTGATTTGTTGCTATTGAGGTTGTTTTTTTTTTTAAAGATACCTTCATGTGTCATGAAGGGAAATACTCTATTGCAAAAGAAAAAAATCCGCAAAAAAAAAATTTTCTAACTCTCGCTGATGCCATTATAATCAAATCTTGTCTGATTCCTCCCTGTTGTTCAATCATTTTCAATCACATCCAACTTTGTGATCCCATAGGTGGTTTTCTTGACAAAGAGATGGAAGTGATGCCATTTACTTCTCCAGCTGATTTTATGGATGGGGAAACTGAGGCACATGAGGCTAAGGGACTTGCTCAGGGTCACACAGCCAGATTTTAACTCAGAAAGACCATTCTTCTTGATTCTGGGCCCAGTTCTTCATCCACTAAGTCACTCAGTTATTAATGCTTTCTCCCTCTTCAAATTACCATCTACTTCTCTATTTGTCCTTGTTGTATCCCTCTGCTGAAATATAAATCCAATGAGAGTAAGTCTTTGGTTTTTGTATCCCCAGTGCCTGGCATAGTCCCTTACATAATTCCTAAATATTTGTTATTGAATGAGCAGACTTGCTGATTTATCACCCAATACTCTTTTGTATGATTGTTAATGGATAGAACTTTGCTTAGGTTCAAATCCCCTCGTTTATTACCTCTGTGGCTTTTACTTCTCACCTGGGAAAATTCTTCAACCATTCTTTACCTCTGTTTCTGTACATCAGATTAAATTATTTCTTAAGTCCTTTCTAGCTCTCAATATGAATATCCTCTTTAGCTTTACAAGTTCTGTGGCATGGACATGATTTATGTCACAGAATCCTAAAGAAATGCACTTGTCTGATTAAGATGAATATTATTAGTTTTAAAGAAATACACTAGAGTCTAACTCAACTTTTGTCTTGGGGATCCATACCATGGACAGATAAACCTTCATTCTAAAGCAACGTGTTATATTCCAGTGCACAGCACTAATCCTGCAGGTCAGTTTTTATTAATGTGTTTACATTTAGCATGATTTATTCCTCATCTAATGTCCTTTAGTTCATGAGCCCGTGTGCCAGGGCTAATTTGTTGGACCTGCTTGAGACAAGGAGAATAATAGCCAACATTTATATGCCATTAAAATTTACAAAGCACTTTACATGCATTATCTCATTTGAGCTTCCTGGTAACCCTGTGAGATATGTGCTATAATTTCCTCCATTTTTATAGATGAAGAAACTGAGGACAAAATTAAGAAAATTTTACATGATAACAAATTTAAGCATCAGATGCCAGATTTGAAAATAAGTCTTATTGACTCCGAAGTCTAACACTCCATCTGCTTTGCAAAGTTAACTCTCAAAAATAAAACCAGAATAAGTTTCACGTATTTGGAGAACTCTAAGCCAAACAATATTTTATATAACCATTCAACAAATTGAAGCATAAAAAATAACCAGAACACACATATGATTTCAAGCCAGAGTCAAATCTGATTTATACTATAACTATTTATTAGATATAACTATACAATTGGGAAATTCTAAGCAGTTCAATTTAATGCTTTTAAGAAGACCCCATAGGATATAGATGATGATACTGGGATGAGAAGGCAGGGTCTGATAGGTAGGAAGAGAAAAAAGGAAAGAGATAGGTCACTCAAGTCAAGAGAAGAGAAAGTACCCTGGAGAGGAGGCTGTTCCTCAGTGTTAAGAGCTGCAAAGGTCAAGAAGAATAAAATACTGAGAAAAGTTGATCAAATTTAGCAATCAGAAAGTCATTGGTATACTTGATGTTTTACTTAACTGATTTGAGAAAAAATAAGCAACAAAACTTGTACATTCAGCTAAGCTTTATCCATCATATTACAATGTTTTGCACATGGCAGATGCTTAATAAATGAAGGTGTTAAAGCTAACTGAATTTAACTATTTGCCTTAAGTTTAGTGATAGTACTTAAGGTAAGGGTTCTTAACTTTTGGATCCTTTTGGCAGGGTGATAAACTAATAGACTTCTCCTTAGAATAATATTTTTAAACATAGAAAATAAAATACTTAGGATTACCAAGGAAGACAATTATTTTGGGAAATAGTTATTAATTTTTTTTTAAAAAAAAGGTCATGGACTCCAGGCTAAAAACCATAGGCTTAAAGCATTTTAAAAATTCTTTTTTGGAACTATTCTGAGAGTCATTTTATAAGCTCCAGGTGAAGACTTTCAAGTTATACCATATTTTGATTCAAAAGACCTTTACTGTTATCCAGTTTGATCACCCTCCTTTGGTTGTAACATACTTCTACTGGACTTTGCTACAAATGAATGTTGGCTTACTCCAAAAATCCAATCTATCCTTGTAAGATGAACATTTTTCACCTCTGAAGATCTGCTAACAAATGTACCACAGGCTATAAAGTCAATTTCCGAAGAAGGGCTTTCAAATTATTGTGATCAAGGAAAGCATTTTTGGAATGAATTCAGAGTTTCTTCAAGGAAGGTTTAGTGAGTTGGATTCCTCCATAAACAGAAGACATGGTCTGACAAATTAATTCATCTCATCTTGTTGGTAACAACGTATTGCTCATAAAGTTCATAATTTCAGAGGTGAATAACTAAGAAAATTATGCAAGCTCACAGCAATAAATATCAACTACTGGATTTTCAAGTGTCCAGTCCTCTGTAGGAAGATTTTTTAAAGTAGGTCAGGGTAGAGTTTCCAAATACCCCACTAACTATATCACATACAGTCATAGGGGTGACCACATCCACATAGGAGAGGACTGGTTCTGATAATACATGGCTAAGAGGTAAGGAGATTACCAATACTTGGTGCTCAGTGTCTGCTTCTTTAATCACAGAATTTGGTGATAAAGGGGGCCTTCTTAATCATGCCATCTCATTCTTTAATCTCAAAGATGAAGAATTTGTAACTGTTTTTGTTATCAGGGTCAAAACTTGCAATTCTGGCTCCCAAACCACACACACACACACAAGATGTTTCATCAAATTTTTAGATGAGACCTCCCTAAACAAAATAAAGCCTAAAGGGACCATGGTTCCAAAGAACCCTGAGACCCTATTCTTAAAGAGGGAGAAGTCCATAAGACATAATAGGGATGTTTTTTTCCTATGGAGAGAATAGAACAAACCAGACAAAGGAGGAATGCAACTGGGATTTTTCTGGAGGCAGAGGAGAAAAGGAAATAGCATCTGGTAACTTTATGTTTTAGAGAGCTATTTTTGCTAACTAGGTGTTAAGTTCCCTTGTTTCTACCTGGTGAAGGAGTATAAGTACACTCAATAAATTTCAGCACCCTCAGGTAAACCCCGTTATTACCAACACTTTAGTTATAGCTTACCTACTTTTTTTTTTGCAAAAGTTCTATTTTCTGCTATGTTCTTTCCCTTGTAACTTGTTCTCCTCCCTAGATTAAACCTGAAGTAGTTTCACAGTGCTCTGTGGATTAAATACTAAATGATGACCTAAATAAAAATCTTACTGAGTTTTTAAAAAATCAGGCAACCAGCCAAAAGTAATCTTAAAATCTTCAAAATCTCTGAGCAGGTTTAAAAGACAATAATTGTGTTTTATCTTCTCATTGTGTAGAGTGTGTGTGTGTGTGTGTGTGTGTGTGTGTGTGTGTGTGTGTGTGTGTGTTTATTGTTTTAATGGTTTTGTGAAGGGTAAGCTACATTACCCCCAAACTCTTACTAGAGTTTTCTTTGTCTGATGAGACAAAGTAAAGGTCCAAGTATATGAATAGGCAGTTTTTATAACAAGAAATGAAAATCAGTAACCATGTGAAAATCACTACTGATGAGAACAATGATCTGACATTTCACCTCATAATCACCAGATTAATCTGATCAGAATAATCAAATTAAACAAAGAAAATGGCAAGGATTGGAAGGGCTGTGTGAGGACAGGCCTGCTGATGCCTGTTAGTCAGTGGAGCTGTGAATCGGTACAAATGTTCTTAAACAACAAATGTCTCTGAAATTCTATTGTGTATACTCTTTGACTCAGCTCTACTACTACTAGGTAAATGAACCCCCAAGAAAAAGAAAGCAGCAAGGAACCCATATGTATAAAAATTATTCATAGAAGTACTTTTTATTGTGGGGAAGATCTCAAAACCAAGGGGGTGTCATTAATTAGGCAAAAAAAAATTCATTTTGATTTGATTAAATATTATCGAGAAATAAAATTATGAAAGTATTCAGAAAAATTTGTGTGTACATATATAAAATATGATACAGATTGATGTGAGCAGCATTGTGAGAACATTTCAATGATGGATAAGATAGTAGAGAATGGAATAAGTATTTTAAAACTACTAATATTTGCCTATTGCTATTCTAAGTCCTTTTACAAATATTATCACATTTGATTCTTTCCACAGCCCTGGGAGGTGGGTGTTCTTGTTATTCCCATTTTACAGCTGAGGAAACTGACTTGCCAGAGATGGTTGTTCACATATGTCTAAATCTTCTTAACCTCATTTGGGATTTTCTTGGTTAAGATTCTGCAGTGCTTTTCCATTTTCTTCTCCAGCTCATTTTATAGATGAGAAAACCGAGGCAAACAGAGTTAAATGATTTGCCCAGTGTTACACAGCTATTAAGTGTCTAAGGCTGGTTTTACTCTCAAGCCTTTCTGATTCTAGGTCCAGCACTCTATTCAGTGCACCAGCTAGCTGCTTTACAAGAATGTAAAGGAAAACAAATCTGAAATGCTTGTGTAATTTGATTGATAAAATGACTAATCAAGATTTTAGGAGACAGGTGATGGACTAGAGGTGCAAAAAGAAATAGACAAATTCAGAAATATTAAATGTGTGAATTGGTTTTGCTTGCTATGTATATGTATTTCTTGGAAGAGAGGGTTTCTGCAGAGGGTGGGAGTTGAATGGTGGGTAGTGATAATAATGTTAGAAAGAGAAAAAAGAGGGGGAATGAAACATAAAAAAAAGAAAAATTAATAAATTGAGAAAGGTAAATAGGCAGGACACTTTTAGTACTACAGTGTTACATTTACTATCTATTAAATTATAAGTAATAGAATTTCATAGCTTCATAGTACACTTTGCTTTTTCTATTCTTTTCATAATAATAATGTTAATATTTATTGTGTAACTTTGTAACACAAAAAAGTGAAAAATAGAATGAATAGGCAAAGCCAGAGTAAGAGGACGAAGTGGATAGAAACCTTCTAATTTTTTTCTTCCCAGCATTAAGATTTATTTATCAGATCTTTGTGGCAAAGTGAGTTATATTCTCAGATATTTTGAAGCTTTGCCTATTGATTAAGCTAATGATGGTGAGATTAGAGCCTTTCTCCTTAAATTAAATTTTTGACAAATTATTGATATGTTTGGTTTTGTAAATCTTTTTTTATAGAAACCAAATTGCTAGTATAAGTAGAAAAAAATATAAATTATAAGAGATGTGTTTCACTTGAAATTTCTGTCATTTTATACTATAGATTCTGTTTATAACCAAAGGTATCGTGGTATAATGGATTAGAAAACAGCAACAATGAAGAGGTATTGGATTCAAATGAAACAACTATATAGTATAGTAGATAGAATGCCATACCTGGCGTCAGGAAGTTGTTGTTGTGTTATGTCCAAATCTTTGTAATCACATTTCTTGTTTTCCTGGCAGAGATTTTGGAGTGATTTGCCATTTCCTTCTCCAGATTATTTTACAGATGAGGAAACTGAGGCAAATAGGGTTAAGCAACTTGCCCAGGGTCATAGAGCTTGTAAGAGTCCGAGACCAGATTTAAACTTGGGAACATGAGTCTTTCTTACTCTAAGCCTGGCACTCTACCACTGCATCACCTGGTTGTCCCTGAGTAAAGAAGACCTAAATTCAAATCCATCCTCAAACACTTATTAGCTGTTTGACCCTAGGACACATGCTGTCTGATGCAATCCCTTATTTGTAAATTTGGAATAACAAAAAGAACCTAATCTCTCAGGTTAGGTGTAAAGATAAAGTAAGATAATATTTGTAAAGCATAGAGAAAAGGCAAACTCATAAAAGGCAAAAGTATCCATTCTGATTAGCCACCATTCTCTGTGAAAAGTATTAATAGACTCTTTAGAAAGTCAGAGATAATAGAATGTTAAGAGCTGGAAAGGACCATAGGATTTATCCAGTTCAATCTCATTCATTTAATAGAAGAGTAAAATGAGACTAGAGACTTGATATAACATGCTCATGGCTACATATGGAATAGCTGGCAGCATAAGAATGCCAACTGATGCCATGTGATTATAAATACAGTACTTTTCCCAGTTCTTCTGTCCTAATTATTTTTTTTTTTACTACCAAACACCTGAGACTAAGTTTTCTTTTTTAAATTAAGTATGTGTTTCTGAGATCAGTGGGTGGAAAGGATCTTGATTACGTGGATTATTTTTGTCTTCTAATGACAAGATCACATCCAAGGAAGGTCAACTTGCTACTAATCGTAGATTGGCAGTTTAGCATCTGCTATGTAGTGAAATAAGTATATTAAATAATGGGTATAAACTATAAATATAACTAAGTAACAGTTTTTTTTAGAATAAAGGAAGAAAGGGAAGGGAATGGGGATGATCTATCTAAAACCCAAAAAATTTAGTTGTTTACTCACTCTATCTAATATTTTCTACCTACAAATCTATTTCCTACAATTATAAAATTAACTCCCTTAGTTAATATAAAATTGGGAAGGGCTTGAAGGTAGCAGTTACAGGGTCAAAGGAAATCTCACTGACAGTTGTCCTCATGAAATCTTAAGCAGCTCTGTTGGAAAAACAGTAGGGAGATCCTTTCCAAAGCTCACATTCCTGAGGAATGAAGAAGGCATGTGGTTTAGCCTGTGAGACTGACCAGTGTTTCATTTTTAAAAGGTTTTGCCATAGAAGATGAAATTCCAGGCTTATGCCTAGTCCAATCAGGCACAGGTGTCCTAATTGCTACTCGTCTTTTTTTTTTTACTTCAGCTGAATCAATAGAGATTCTACTCCATCCCTTTATTTTAACTCTATATGTGTCTTTCTGTTTCAAGAATATTTCTTATAAACAATATAGGGTTGTATTCAGGTTTCTAATCCATTCTGCAATCTACTTTCTTCTTATGGATGAGCTAATTGCATTTGGATTCACAGTTATGATTACTAACTGTGCATTTTCTTCTATCCTCTTATCACATTTTTCTCTGCCCCTTTGTCTCTGTCTGTCTGTCTCTGTCTCTCTTTAATCAAGCATAGGTGTAATAAAGGATGATACATCACAATAATTGATTTCTATAAAAATAAGAGAATAACAAAATCAAGCACATTTCAAGATACTTAAATAGGAAGAAGAATGCAAAGTATATCCACTAAGAAACTAGAGAGAAGACCTGTATGGATTAATCTAAGGAAAGGAAGATAGAATATCAGTATGTGATATCAGGGGAAATATATCATCAGAGCCAGAGGTGTGAATTTGGGAGAATCTTATCATAAGAAGTTGTCATGCAATAAATGAATCTTCTGCATTTAGAGTCACAAAACTTGGGTTCAGCAACTTATTACTTTTATGCCCTTGGGAATGTCAATTGACCTCTGTGGACCTCAGTTTCCTTATGTATAAAATGAAGGAATTGAATTATATGACCTTTAAAGTCCCTTTCAGTTGTACAGGTATTACACTACAATCCTATGATAAGGAATCAGGAGATGAAAGGGAGAAGAAAAACAACAGGAATTAGGGGCGATTACTAGATCAGAGTTGAAAAATCATTTTTCATTAAAAGGCCAAAAGTCACTCCAAGAAGTGATGTTAAACGACATGGTTTTTATGAGCAATATTATAAAAATGGGATTACAGTTTGCACTTACTTAGATAATGCCACAAGGGTGGCACTGAGACTTTCAGTTCATAGTGGGAAATATAACTTATATAATCAGAAGAAAGAAAATAGACAAAAATGGTACAACTCTGGCATATACTCTTATAATGCTCATACATATACACACATCTACACAGTCAGTCAAATAAGATGTAATTATTAAGAGCTTAATAAGTAGTAAGCACTGCTCTCAGCAATAAAAATATACATACAAGCAAAAAGACTATCAGTTCCTATCTTCAAGGCGCTTAAATTCTACAGGGGAAAGAGAAAACATAAATGGGGAATTGAAAAGGGAGAACAGCAGACAAGGAACTACCCATTCAAGAAATGGCAACCAAATTGGAAGAATGTGAGATCACTGGTCTGGGACCTTCCTCAAAACGGAAATTCTGGGAAGATGTGAAAAGGACCCTGGGAGGAAGGACACACCACATACACATACCAGAAATGAAATTTAATCTACACATACACACAAAACTCTAGACATAACAATGTGATGAAACATTCCCACTCTTGGATTACAGTCATATTGGCTAACATTTTTTTTTGTTCAATTTTGAAGCTTAAAAAATTTAAACACCCTACTAGTTTTAATAGGATTGGTTTTATTCATTTTTTTTTGAGGTTAATATATCATCAGTTAGGGAGTGAATCTCTTAACTAAGTGAAAAGACAGTGTCCTTAGAATGTGGTTGAACTATAGAGAAGCATGTTCCCGAGAACAAAACTATTGGTAACAGTGTAGAGGAGAGTACATTTATGGAGACAATATAGATTGCACAGTTGGGAAGATAATAGCACAAAATATTTATATGTATAGGGCAGGGTTTGGTTAGGAGGCCATGACTGATTGAGACCTTCCAGTCTATTCTATGCTTTTTTATATTAAAGGGCAGGTATCAATGACAGCATGAGTTTGTCTCTTACAAAGGAGGAGGCCATGTTTGAGCTTGTAAAGACTTAAATTTTGAGTGGTTTATTTATATATGAAAAGGACAAGAAACTAACATTTTATCAAAGAAAATGGTGCCTTTTCTCAGTCAACTAGTTGATGCGGCAGATGAGAAGACTTGGCAATTTAATAGCCGAAGTTCTGACTTTTTTATCATTCAAGCTCCCAAGTCAGATAAATTCAAGAGTCTAGAAAAGAGGCAGCTCTAGAGAAGAACTCAATTATCAAGTGTTTTCTCCTTATCATTTTTCTTGTGCCTCTTATAGAATGCACTAAGGTAAGACAGAGACATCTATTTTCTTTTCCGCAATTTGCAATGACATCTTGACATAGAAGCACATGGAAATATGCAGTAGTGGAAAAGTACATCTCTGGAGTTGTCAGATTGGTGAGAAGAGTCTGGCACCTGGAGCTAAGTTGTTACTTGGGAGATCTCAGGTTCCAGAACTAAGATACTTGCTAGTCCTAGAATGTGGGCAGAGGAAGTGCACAGAATAACTTAGGCCAGGATGTCAACTGACCCTCTAACTAGAGGCAGTGGTGACTACAGTCAAAGAGCGAGATAATAGATAGTGGAGGCTGAAAAACCAAGATCAGAGAGAATAGTGAGTATCCAAAATCTGATCCTACAGCATCAGAGGAGTGAGTAGCTCCTGCTCTCATGTACCTTAGCAATTTGTGCTCCCTGCCTCTCTGTCTCCCTAATTGTGAAAACTGTGGGTATCTACTCTTCCCACTGACTATGCATCTTCCTGGGGGAGAGTATGCTCCAGGTTTTTGGGTGAGATGTTGTATGGCTACCATTCTACAAAACAATTCCATGAATACAAAGAAATGACATTTGAAAAATGTCGAAATGTCTTTGCCTTCAGCTAATCATTTCTTATTGCTAGGGACCAATGAACTATAATTTCAGGGGTGTGGTCATAATCTTACCTTGAACTTCAGGCATACACTATTAATATAATTTGGAGGATGTGGTCGAAGGTGATATAGTTAATGTTTCACTGTTTGAGGAATCTTCCACCCAAAATGAATAAGTTATGGAGGTGGCCTAAAATTATGTAGAAATACACAAGTGGGACTTATCCTCTGGGGCAAATCCTCCCAAATTGTCAAGGCTTTGAACACAGACTGAATAGGTTACTTTTGATCAATTTTCCAATGACCTCATAGTTTTCTAAGGGCCAACTAGTTTTGGGGAGTTCACCATCAGAAGACTGTCCTTCTGGTGATGAAATTTTTGGCCACAGCAACATGCGATTATCCCTGTCTAGGTTAGTTCCTCAAACATAGAAAGGGCTTAATTAATGACTTATTAATTTAATGATCATTGACTTAAAGCATTAAGGAACTGTGGGCATTGCTTGTAAGGGGAGTAATGGCAACAGCCAAATCATAGTTCTTTGACTCTGGGGCAATGCCAAGCATTAGTACACTCATTAAAGGATTTCTGATCATCAGAGAGCTTCTTACCACCTGTAACAGTTAGTTGCTTTGGTCTCTGAATCTCTAGCAAGTTTTCCTACACTATGACAAAGGCAAACTTTCTTCTTTTTAACTTTCTGGAATTTCACAATCTCCTTGTTAATGTCTGATTTTCTGATCTCCTTGTTCTTTTGTCTACATTTCAGTTGACCTGATTTTTCTTATCTCAGGCAAACTCATGTTTAGCACTTGCATTTGACAAAACTGTAGGATTGGATTCCTGGTTACCAATGCCACTCAAACTGCTTTTCACTTATCCCAGCTTTCCTCATCTCACTTCCTCCCACTCCCTGTATCCCATCACTCCAGATGATACCTTCCTGACCTAAAGCTCTCCCTTTTTATTTATTTATTTATTTAGTGTTAGTCTTTTTTTTTCCTTTTAGACATTATTTTATTTGGTCATTTTCAAACATTATTCCTTGGAAACGAAGATAATTTTCTTTTCCTCCCCCCACCCCCCCACCTCTCCCATAGCCAGTGCGCAATTCCACTGGGTATCACATGTATCCTTGATTCGAACCCATTTCCATGTTGTTGGTATTTGCATTAGGATGTTCATTTAGAGTCTCTCCTCATTCATGTCCCTTCCACGCCTGTAGTCAAGCAGGTGTTTTTATTCCCACAATTTGTCCTCTGCTTGTGGATAGTGTTTTTTCTCCTAGATCTCTGCAGAATGTTCAGGGACATTGTATTGACACTAATGGAGAAGTAAACCTTTCCCTTTCATAGTGAGAAGACTTCACATTTTGGTCTACAATATAAGACAATAGAAGCAAAGAAGGGTTCACAGATCTACCTTCCCTGCATTTAGTGCTAAGAAATGTGGCTAAGAGCTAATATAATGCTGTGTTAAAGAGAATATTTGTTAGGTGGATAAGGGAAACTTTCAAGGTTTTTTTCCTTCTTACTTTTCTGATCACTTATGGATATAGGACATATTTTACTGACAAAAGCTCTATTTCCTTCTGAAGGTAGTTTACTCTGTTTAAGGAAGGGCAATCCCCTCATTCTGTGCCATATCTTTCATTAAATCATACTACATTAGACTAACCAAAAACCCTCCTTTTTCCAATTTCTGGATCGCTGTAACATTTTTTGACAATTTGATACATACTTTGTACCTCTCAGTATGATTTTCCTTTTTGGTGGATATGTTATATCTTTTCCATTAGTTGAGTCTCCTTGTCTTCATTAAAATAAAAAGTCCTTAGAGCAGAGGGCATCGTAGATCACTGGAAAGAGTTCTAGATTTGCAAATAGAAGCCCTGGATTTACCAGTTATTATATTTGTGATCTTAAGTGAGTCATTTAATTCCTCTGGACCTCGATTCACTTAACTGCAAAATTTAGGGGGTTGTAAATGGATTGGATAACTTCAAATTCCCCTTTATTTCTAAATCTGTGATAAAAAAATCCCCTGATCTTCAGTACATTGAATTATAAGAATTAGGTACTCAAAATTTAATAAACAATTGCCATATTATTCATCAGATAAATCAGAATCATCAGAAGTTCCAAAGTGACAAAGAATAAACATTTACAAATATCATTTATTATTTCCTTGTGAAGTTTTGGTTATTGAGCCTGTTAGAGAAATCACCATTTATCTCCAGAAGTATTTAGCAGATATCACAAAACAGCCTCTAGGTTGGCTTCTTGTAGTTCCTTTGCTAGCTATATGCTTCCGTCTAAGGCTCTTTTCTCTCTTCAGATTCATTGACTGGCCTGCTAGAAATTTTAGAATCAATCATTGTTGTGTAGCCAGGTAAATGGGAATTCCTTTGAACTTATCTAGCCAACCCTGAGACCAAATATAGGATTCTTTGTTTCTGTGTGTGAATCTCCAACCTGATTGGAGATATAGAACCAATGAATTGGTTTGCTATACCCAACATAGGCACTGCTCAGATCCTAGAGGGTCTCTGATTTCACATTCACATTTATTGTCTCTTCCTCCTCCTTTTAATTTGGGATTCAGGAAGAAATTTTCTGTGGTTCAGATAGAGTAGCAGAGAACTGACTTGAGCCCTGGTGAGCAACCGAGTTTCCTGGGGTTGTTCCTCTCCAAGGACTGTATCACTGTAATCACTGTAATTGGACCCACCAGGCACTGAGCATATGTAGTCAGACTAACTTACAGGCACACAAACTGGACACCTTGAACACATCCTTCCAATTCTCAGCCCAATCTATTACTAGTGAAGTTGTATACAGAACTTCCTTAATCAGTATGCCCAAGTAGCCTGACTTCAAAATTCAGAATTTGGTCCATCCACCTAGCTGAGGTTCTTTGTAGAATTCAGAATTGTGTAATGTTACACACCAGTTCGGACTGCTTAAACTCAAGATTCTTTTCTTCTGAGTACATAGATCATGAATGCAGTACACGATAACAGGAACTCTTGTGGTCTGGACTGTCAAGGACAAAGCTTTTGTGTGTGCCAGTTATGAAGAAGTTGTTATGGCTAATAGTCCTGTGGTTTTAGTTTATTAAGAAAAACCTATCATAAGACAGTATGACTTCCAGACCAGAGAGTTTGATGAATTGCATTTGTCAACAAGTTCTGGGTTAATATAGATGTCTAAAATCCCTACTAAGTAGAAAAAAAGAAAGTAAAATGTTCACATCTCAGAATTTCTGAATGAGCTCATCTATATAGCTTATTCTCTCCTGGAAGGATTAAAGAAATATTCTCCAGGTATTAAAAGGAAAAAAAATGTGTTCTACATTCCTTTCCTATATACTCATGAAAAAAAAGAATCTCTGATGATTCCCTGTTAGCCAAGAAAGGGATGCTTGCCTATGCTCCACTAAAAGTAAAATAAAATATTGAGAATTAGAAGTATTTGTTTTTCTCTCTCTCAAGACTTAGGAATGAATGATGGCAATCTATTTAAACCAAAATGTCCTCTGAAATAATAACTAGGGATATGAATTGCATCTGTGACTTTATTGCTGTATGGTAAACGAAGAGGAGGAGAAGCCTTCTTCCAAAAATCATTTGAAGATTTTCACTAGAAGCCACTGTGAGATTTTTTAAAATTATTGACATTTATTAATTGAATAATTTAGTAATCAAAAATTGTTGAGTATCTCTTATATGTAAAGATATGATTCTCTCTCAATTACCAAATGCAAATATAAATGTGAGATAGCGTTCTTGACTTTTTGTTCTTTCAAATAAATTCTGTTATTATTTTTCCTAGCTCAATAAAATAGTAATTTAATTGGGTGGTATTGAATAAGTAGATGTATGAAAATAGGAAGAGCAAAATGAGTAGAACCAAGAGAATTTTGTATATAGCAACATAAATATCATTTGAATAACAATTCTAAATGTATACCTCCAGAAAACTTGAATGACATAGTTTATATTTATTATATATTTATACATATATATATATACATATATTCAAATGATACCCACTCTAGTGAAGGAAGGGGAGAGAAGGAAGTAAATACACATGAATTTTAATATAACAAACAATAAATTTAAACTGAAAAATGGAATGATACAAGATGTGTAAAGAAAATGTTTAGCTTTTTGTTATAATTGAAATAATTCAAAACTACAGAATTTTTTTGCCTCCTCTATGAAAATCTAGTTCAACTTAGCAATCCTACTATGTGTACTTAGTATGCAACATTGTGCTGCATTGTGAAAGAAGGGAAAGTCACACCCCTGAAGAATTTTCCATCCAGACAAATATACAACTGGCTCCTTGTCTAAAACACTGGCCTTTTTCTATTTGCTTTTTAGAATTTGCATTCAAATTCCTTTCAAATGTCACATGATGCTTTAATATGAAGGTTTTCTAAGTTCCTCGTAGCTAATAGTGTTCTTTCCTCCAAAATACCTTGATTCCATTTTATTTATATATATATACATATATATATATTTGTTGTATGTGTTTTATATATATGTGTGTGTGTATATGTATATATATATATATCTGTCTCAAGTATATATTATCTATCTATCCATCTCTCTAGACACATGCTTCTTGTATCCTTGTTTTCTTGTTACAAGGTAAATTCTTTGGCTTAGGGATGGAGTCAGAGATTTGTTTTTGCATTTGTATGCCAAGGACTAAGCACACTACCTGACACATAGTAGGTAGTTAAGAAAAAATTTTGTTTAAATGTATGATTGATTGACAGAAAAGTAAAAAAAATATATATTAGTATGAAATTAGAGAAAGGAAGAAACTTAAAATTCAGGGAGTAAGGGCATTAGGGAACATTTCATGGAAGATAGGAACCTGAACTTAGCCTTAAAGGGAAGAATTTCAAAATTTCAACAGGTGGAGGAGACATGAGAGGAGACTATTTCAGGAATAAGTAACAATGACCTCAAAAGTGAAGAGGCAGGAAAGATTCAGTTTGGGAATGTTAAGTAGAACTCTAGGTCTACGATATACAATATCTGAAAGAAACACTAATAAAACTAAAGAGGCAGGTATTGAGATAATGTGGAGGGTCTTCAATACTCAATTAAAGACTTCGTGTATTAGCTAAGAGGAAGAAACTAGCCTGCTATTTGAATAAATGCTGTTTGCTTTCATAAAGGGTAGATACAACAGATGGACAGCCAAGTCCTTTCCAAATCTTATATTCTGTTTCTAAATCTGCTATTATTTTGAGTCAGCAAAATGTTTATCTACCCTCTCTTTCCAATTCTCTCTTGATTCGTGATAATAGGTCTCCAATTTGTTAGTTGGGTCTAGAGATTTATTGATTCAGTTTGTGACCATGGAATCCAGGCATACTAACTGGTCTACATCTAGATCAAACCTTCCATTTTAATATCTTTCATACAAACTTCAGGAAGAAAAAAAATTTCATATGTATAGGGTTAGGTTTAGGCATATATGAAACCAACTTTGGAAATAGACACTTGCATGCAAGAAGTTTTTGGAGTCTAGCAGTGGTCTTTTAGGTGATGTAATCCTGGAATGACTCATTTTATCTCTAACAGGAGGAGAGGAACTGAGACTTTCTCAAGCTCTGAGACAGGTGGCAACTACAGGACTGAACGGCAGGATCAAATTTGCTTGTATCAGGAGTTTGGGAGATGAATACTTTTGAAGGCAGTGGCAGGAACTGCTGATATTGGTTTCAATAATAGATGGAGTCTCTGCAGTTCCTGATTTCAGTGAGTAGAGAGGTAGAATGGCCAGTGGAAAAGGAAACTAGGACCTTAGTGTTGAGGCACGTAGCCTGTGGGGCTGTTGCTGGAGCTCCAGTAATCATAGCTGCCTTGTCTTTCAGTTTGAAGCAGACTAGATAGTCATTGCTGACTTTGACAGGTGGTTTAGGAGAAGAGGTAACAATCTTTAAAGCAAGTCTTTCCTTCCTTTCCCATTCTTCTTCAAGTAAGGCAGAAGCTTATTCAAGAGCTTATTCTAATCTCCAATTTAATATTTTTAATTTCTGTATAAATCATTTGAGTTGCTTTTGCCTGTCACATAAATTGGATTGACTTAACAGTTAACCTAACAGTGTTACCCCCCTTTTTTTTCTTAAAGGGGGTTGGAATTAGAGGAACAGCAGGTGGATATTGTCATACACAAATATAAAGTTTGAGCTATGGTCCAAAAATTTAAGGTTTTATCCTGAGTGTGAACTAAGTAGTTTAAGAGGAAGAATTCTATGATTTTAATTTATTAGTAATTTCTAAACTAGATCTGAGTTTTTCCTTTTTATTTTCTTGCCTAAAAATTTAGTTCAAGTGGCATTTTGCAATCTGGATTGCCACATACCCTCACTTATTCCTTCTCCCTGTCTCCTAGGCATGGACAGAAAAAAAAAAAAGATTCTAAGAAAGGTACAATTGAAGATGGTAACTAGGGAGTAGAAAGTGCCCAGTAGGAGGAGCAAAGTTTTGACTGGTTATGGCCAACTATATCTAGATTTCAAAGGGAGTCCCAGAGGAAGGATTATATAGTTTTTCCCTTTCAGCATTACCTCTGACCTCATCATGTATACAAATTGTAATATCTAAGTACATTGGTCATTAAATTCTTGAGAAAAATATTCAATAATATTCCTTTTAGATATAATCCCCCTTCATGAGTAATGTACATAATGATGCATTTTTACAGTCATAAATATATTCTTTAATTTTTTATTTTTTCCAGATTACATGTCAATAGCTTATCATAATAGCTTTCTGATATTTTGTGAACTATGTCCTCTCTATCCCTCTCACCTTCTCCTCCCCAAGATGGTGAGTACTGTAATGTAGGTTGTACACATGCTAATAATACAATACATATTTCCATGTTTGTCATGTTATGAAACAAGATACATATCACTTATGCTAGAGAAAAAGTCATGAAAAAAACAAATATATTTTCTGATATTTTTAATTAAAAATTATAGTTTCTTGAGCTCCTCTGTCTGGTAAAAAAATATATTTTGTGGATCCTTTTTTCTGCATATGGGTAACTTCCAATCCTTCCCTTTGCATTGAACCTTCTTTGTATCAAGGTAAACAAATCAGGCAGAATTATCCAAATACAGAAACCAGAGGAATAAATGTAAATAGTATTCTATACTAGTGTCCCCCCCTAATTACAATAAGGAAAACATGATGTTTGACTCTGTTCTGCAAGAATTTAATTATTTTCATTTAACTCAGATTTTAACTTGAAATGTTCTTTGCATTTGTTGTCACCAAGCATATTGGACTCTTCGTTCTTATGTTTGTTAATTCCAGTTCAGGTAAATCTTCTTATAATTCCCTTAATTCCTCATAATCCACATTTCTGACTACATAATAGTACTCTAGTATATAAATATATAATCATTTCTTAATGTTTCCTATTGTTTAATCCGTATTGTTTCTGATTCTATTGTTGCCCCAAAAGGGTTGTTATTTCACAGGTCAAGAAGATCTGAGTTCAAATCTGACCTTAACTCATGATTAAAAAGTCTTAGAGATAAAGAACTGATGGAGTCAGAATGCAGACCAATATATATTATATCTCACTTTTTTCATTTTTTGTTTGAATTTTCTTCCAAAAACTAATATGGAAAAATATATTATATGATTGCACATGTCAGATCTTTATCATATCGCTTACAATGTTAGAGAGGACATAAAAGGTGAGGGAAGGAGAAAGGGAGAGAATTTAGAACTCAAATTTTAAAAAAATTAAAAATATTTTTGCTTCTAATTGGAAAAAAATAAAATACTATTAAAAACTCTGCCCTGAGCAAGTCACTTAACGTCTACTGGTTTCAGCTTCCTCATCTGAGAAATGAGGATAAGAATACATACACAAAGATGTACATATAAAACCTGTGTTTCTTCGACTTCTTTGGAATATGCATCCATTAACAAAGCCACTGAATTAAAAACTATAGGAGAGTTTAGTCAGTTTACTTGCATGATTTCACATATCCTGACTACCTAAACCATTTCATAGCTCAAAAAATGTTGCATCACTTGTCTTCCCACAATCCCTACAAAATTGACTCTTTCAATCTTTGATCATATTAGCCAATTGCAGGGTATAAGGTAAAACCTTAGAATTGTTTTAATTTGTATGTGTCTTGTTATTAATGACTAGGAACATACTTTCTTATGGTCATTAATATTTTGCAATTCTCCTTTTAAAGACTAAATATTTTGACTTCTCTTCTTTTGTAACATAATGTTGCCAGTTCTCTGTATAGTGTAAGGTTCAGACTTTTTCAATATTTTTTAATACATTTCTTACATCATAATGTTTTTTATCTCCTCCTGTCACCAATGATTCTTCAAGACCTTTAAAAAATTTATGCAGTCAGAGCCATTTTATATTTTATGATTTCTATCTCTTGTTTGGTTACCAAAGGTTCTTAAGATATATATATATATATATATACATATATATATACATATATATAATATTTTTCTTTTTTGATGACTGTATAATTGAAATTCTTGGTATTCTCATGCATTTTATTTTATGTATTTGAATATGTTATCTTATATGGGTCTGAGAAAGCCTCATCAGAATGCCAGAGGAACTCATCAGAATGCCAAAGGAATCTGTGACTCAAAAAGGCTAAATAACCCCTAGCTTTAGGATTTTCCCTGTGCTGTATAATTGGACTCAGAGATCTCACAAGTCACCTATCTCTCAAGACCAAAGACAGAAAGATGTATAACATATCTATATATGTCCACAGATATGTGGCTAGATATAAATATCTATTTAGATGACATTCATACATATATAGATAAATATTGAGAGATATCTATACATATCCAACTTTTTAGTTTAAAACTTACATAGGTTTTTATCTCCATTTCAATAGATCCATATATCAATAGATATCTACATCTAACTTTGTATATATAGTCAACTGTATTCATAGCAACACTTTAGTAGTAGCAAAAACCTGGAAACAGTAAATACTGATGGATTGGGAAATGGTTATACACATTAGGACACATGAACATAATAAAATATTTAGTGAACTCTGAGAAATGATGGATAGATATAAAGAATTAAATGATATCTTCATAAAAGTCTTAGGACTTCTATGAAATTATGCAGAATGAAATAAGCAGAACCAGAAAACAATATACAAAATCACAACCACAATATAAATTGAAAGAATAAACAAACAAAAAGAAACCAAATGCAGTCTTATACTGAGTAAGTAACAAGTATGATTCCAAAGAAGAAAGAAGAATGTATCTTTGCAGAAGTGGGAACTATGAATGCGGGATCATTGGATATACTCTCAGAGTTGGGTTATAAGTTGATTAATTTGCTGGTTTTTTCTTTCCCTTTTTCTTCTTTATGTCAAGGGATGGCTCTCTGATGAAGGAAAGGATATAGTCAGATATATTGACAGTAGGAAAAATGAAAGGTATTAATACTAATTAAAAAAATCACCTCTGCTACTTCTTGTTTGTTAGTAGTTTAGTCCCGTTTGACTCTTCATGACTCCATGTATCATAGCACACCAGGTCCTTCTACCCTCCACAAGTTCCCAAAACCTATCCAAACTCATATTTGTTGCTTCCATGACAGTATCTCATCTTCTGCCAACATTTTCTTCTTTTGCCTTCAATATTTCCCCACATTAGAGTCTATTCCAACGAGTCGATCTTCTCATTATGTGGCCAAAGTATTTAAACTTCAGTTTTGGTATTTGTCCTTCCAATAAATAATTAGAACTAATTTACTTAAGAATTGGTTGCTTTGCTGTCTGTCTTGGTCTCCTTGCTGCCTGAGGAACTGTTAAAAATCTCCCTCTGCACTAAAAGTCTAAAGCATCAAATCTGTAAAGTCAGCTTTTCTTTTGGTTTTGGCATACCCACTTCAATATTACTGGAGCCATTTGTAGGAGTTCTCTTTTTCTTTCTTTAATGTGCTGTGCACTTTTTGACCTGAGGAATTTATCTTCTGATATCTTATATTTTAGCATTCTAATACTCTCCAAGTCGTTTTATTGGAATAACATACTAGAGAGATTTGCCATTTCCTTCTCCAGTGGATCATCTTATGTCAAAGCTCTCCACTATGGCCTGTCCATCTTAATTAACCCTGAAGAACATAGTTAATAGTTTCATTGAGCTACATAAACCCTTCTGCCCCAACAAAGCAATAATCTAGGAGTAGATCACTATCATCATCAAGAATAAAAGAAAATTTCATTTTAGGGTATTTTTTGTGAGTGATACTTAAATTCATTATCTTCTAATGTTTTTGTGTTAAGGTATTTTATAGTTAGGTTACACATGCTTTTTGAGATTATTGTGGCACATAACATAAGATGTTGGGTTAAATTAATATCTTTTTTTTGCCAAACTGTTTTTCAAGTTTCCTAGGAGTGCTTGTCAAAAGAACAGTCATTTTCTTATTAATTTATGTTCAACTATTAATCAAACATCAGACTATTGATTATTTCTGCATCTTTCTAATCTAGTGTGTTGAAGAGATGTTCTTTACCTATCTTTTTGTAACATGGTCCTAGAGAAATTTTGATTAACATAGATTTTCTGCTGTATGATAATCTGCCATCATCTGGGAAAACTTCTAGTTTGGAAGACTCTAGTCCTTTTTTTAATTAGTTGTTTATGTATTTATGCACCAGTTCCATTTCCTCTTTCCTTCCCTTCATCTTGCCCCATTTCTACAATAACCTAATGGACTTGAAAAATGCCCCAGTTAGAATTTCTTTGCTTATCACCTCATCAGAATAGACTGAATGGGATTCTCTCAATCTCTCTCTCTCTCTCTCTCTCTCTCTCTCTCTCTCTCTCTCTCTCTCTCTCTCTCTCTCTCTCTCTCTCTCTCCTTGAATTGTCCTAATTCCTACACTTACCTGATACACAAAGGTAAAGATGGACCAAGATGTCTCAGGGAAAACCTGTGATGATACTAAAGCTAACTAGACTATAGTTAGTCTTAATCTTAACTCTAATTGTTAAGAAAATAAGTAATTCTCTAAGTTTATGATCAGCTTATAGTAAAATCATGTTGGGCACTCTCATCCTCTCTGAAGATATCTGAGACTCCCTGCCAACAATCCAGGAAATAGAATCTAATATCATCAGTAGAGACATAGACCAAAATAAATGTCAGAGCCCAATATCAGGTATACCGAGTATACCTTTGAGAGCTAGTGTTTAAGTTTGGGAATGGGTGGAAATATAATTGTTTCTCTCAATTAGCATCTATCACAAAATTACAGTTAAGAATTAGCTTCTAAATAATTCAACAGCATCAATTCAACAAATTCTCAAGTGCCTTCTATGGAACCAGCACTTGAAACAATAATGAAATTGAGATAAAAGTTACCTTCACAGAGTATATGTACAAAAGTACATATACAAAAGTATATGTCTAGTATATGTACATATAACTATAATGCCTAATAGTACATTTAGATGTACCAGAAAATGCAAAATTAAATCATATTCAGTTCAAGAATGAATACCAATACTTTTGGGGGTTGTAGGGAAAGTCACAAAGAAACTGGTATGTGAGTTGAATTAAAAAAGATCCACATGATTCCTAAATGTGAGCAGAGCAAGCAAGGCATTCCAGATATAAAGCATATACTGAAAATATGCAAAGGAATGGGAAAATGTAATGATCTTTCAGGAAATAGAAAATAACATTGTTTGAGGAATAGAGTTTACAGGGCCCCTCTAGAATGAGATAAAATTGAAAAAAAACCAGATAGTTGAAGACCTTGACTGTGAGTCAGAACAATATGCTTATTAGTTAGTGAACTAGGTTAGGGAAGGTTAGGGAAGAATTTTAGTTAGAAGAATAATGTGATCCAATCTATGCATAGAGAAGGCAGACTTAGAAAGACTGAATTTGAGGGAAGAGTAAAGGTGTGCATGGAGAAAGACCAGCCAGGAGGTATTTGCCGTAGTCCTGTTGAGACCTAATCAGGGTGGTGAAGCTGAGAATGAAGAAGAGAAGTGAGAAGGGAGAAGAAGTGGGAGATGTATACATAGTCTGTTCAGGATATGGGAACGAATTTGACATTAAGTGAAGAAAAAAGAATAGGGAAAGTTCACATCAGAAACTGACAGAAATACTGAGCTGAGAGTGAGTCCTCTTAAAGTAATCCTATATATGAGATCATTATGGGAGAGGGAGGATAGCTAGGTTTGGGATCTATTAAATTTGAGGCTTCCAAGGGCCATGCAGATGTGTAGAGCTGTAGTTGCACAGTTGTTTCAAATAATACGTCAGCACTTCTGAACCTGGATAAAAGCAAGCTTAAAGCTGCTTTTGGCATATTATATACTACCAAATGCACAGTGCTATGTGGAAAAAACACCAGGATTAGAATTAGAAAAACAGGTTTTCAGTCTTGTTTATTAGCTGGGTGTTTATGGACAAGTTACCTCATATTGCCCTAATCTTCAGTTTCATCATCTAGAAAAGAGATATTTGTCCTTGCCCTACCTTACATGATTATTCTGAAGAAAATAAATTTAAAGGTCATCAAGTGTTTAGCAATACAATGATCCAGGACAATTCTGAAGGACCTATAACAAAGAATGTTATCCATCTCCAGAAATAGAAATGTTAGAGTTGGAATGCACATCAAAGGATACTATTTTTCAAATTAGTTTATTCATTCTCTTATTTTGGGATTTGGGTTTTATATCTCATAATATTGAGAATAGTGTGTTGAAAAATTGATTTTAGATATAATTGGGAAAATAAAAGATTCTAACAATAAAGTAAAGAAAGTCATCAAATACTGCTTAAGTAGTAGCTATTACTAAGCATGAAATGCACTGAATAAGCCAGATTTAAGTCTCTGCGTGCCTACAGCAATATTCTTAATACCCTAATATGCTGACCCAGTATCAAATAATTGTCTTCATTTTCCCTTATGCTTTCTTGATGTTGTTATTGTAAGGGTAATGCTTTACCTTCACTGTTCAAAAGATGCCAATTTAAATGACTTTGCTTGGATCCCTATTTTTCAGTTCCATCATCTTGTATCTCTTCTAAGAGTTCCTTCTCTTGACATAGTTACAGATTCTACTTAAGACCTGAGTATGTCATATTTGGGACTAATTACAGGAGGAAAGATGCCAGCAATTCTTTCCATACTCATAAAAATTTCTCTACATTATGGGAATCAGCAACTTCAACCCCCTAATTATCCGTGGGTTCATAAACCCTAAAACATAGAGAAGATTTATCGAAAAGCAGTATTATGCTTTCAGTTAAAGCTTTGTAAATTCTCTTAACCCTTTAAAAAGCTAAATTCTACACCTCATTTAAATTGATTATCATGGCATGTTTTTCTGAACAAATATTATTCTGAAGGTAAGGTTGCTTTTTCAGATACCTTTGTTCTCATTTATTTATTAATTTGTAATTTTCTGTTTTATTTTTTTCAAAAGACACAACTGAAAGAATTATCCATATAAAAACTATTAAACAGGAACGTATAGCTGAAAGCCTTCACCCCCTAACATTCTCCTCATGACTTTGGAGAGTAGGGGAGGTAGGGAAGAAAAACCACTTGAGTTGAGTCACAGTATTTAGTGGATTCTGTCCTCTGTATTGGGCTGTCTGCCTTAGAGTTAGCCTAAAGCCAAAGAACAATTTAAAAAGGGAAGTCTTCCTATGCTATCAGTAAGGGCTGTGTGTCAAGGTGTTTGCATTGGTTAGTGAAAACTTGCCCTTCACTAATGGCCCAAAAGAGTCAGTCACTCCAAAAGAGCTCGTTAGAAGCATTCAGGAGATAAAACTTATTCTTATTGCATGTCGGGCAAGGTGATTTAAGTAAACGGAAGGGTGGAAATTCTGCTCACTGCAAGTGGTGCTATGCTTTACATCATGAGTGGTTCTTCTTTATGTTATGTGAAGTTTAGGAAATATTTATTTATATGTATTTCTTTATATCTGGAAGGAACCTTAGGTAGTATTAATTCATCCTCTTAATTTTACACTTGAGGAAGTTGAGGTCCAGAGATTTTACATAATTTATGATCATAAGATTATGGATTGAGAAATGGAAGAGACCATTGATATCATTTCATCTGGCCACTCTATTTTATAGCTGAGGAAATGGAATCCTAGAAAGAAAAGGTTAAGTCACTTATTTGATATTATAAAACTAAGATTTCTCTGACTCCAAATCCAATGTTTCTTTGACCACATTGAGTTACACATTAAATGGACCCTCAGAGGTATTTGTTTGGGTGATCATGTGGACTCAGGGATACTAGGGATAGTTGGAGGCATCTAATTGTCTAGGTACAAAATATTACAATGAGTTCTCCTTCCTCTGCTCTGCCTAATGAACTTCTTTACTTCTTTTAAGTCCCAACTAAAATACCTTTTTTTTTTTTTACTGGAAGCTTCCACCTTATTCCTTATTAATTCAAGTGCATTCCCTCCATTAATTATTTCCTGCTTATTCTGTATATATCTTGCTTTAAATATATTTGTTTGCATGTGATCTCCTTCATTACATTATAAGATCCTTGAGGTAAAACCCAGTGGAATTGTGCATCAGTTATGGGAGGAGGTGGGAGAAGGGGAGGGAAAGAGCATGATTATTGTATCCAAGGAAAAATAGTCTAAATTAACTAACTAAATACAAATTTAAAAGAATAAGCTCCTTGAGATCAGGGGTTATCTTTTACAAACTCTTTTTGGGTTCCCATCACTCAGCACAGTGCCTGGTGCATAGCCAGTGCTTAATTAAATTTTAATGATTGTTTGATTGATTAAAACTATACATTTTAACATATTTCATTTATATTTTGTTTTCAAATCATGTTTATTCTGAATCTATTCTTTACTGACTGCTCCTTTCTCCAGGTATAGATCTCTTCTAAAACAGAATTAAAAAGAAAAAAAAGGGGTCAGCAAAATCAAACAACAGACACTAACCAAATCCACCATAATTTCAGAGTTTCATACAAATAGAATTCCACTTCTGCAAAGAGTGGAGGGAAGTGTATTTTCTTAACCCCTCCCAGGGCCAAACTTATTGATCCTTATAATGACAGCATTTGCTTTCCATTGTCATTCTTTCTGTTTACATTGTTTATAGTGATTGTGAACATTGTTTCCTTCATTTTTTTTACTTCCCTTTGTGACAGTTCATGGGAATCTTTTCAGACATTTTTATACTCATTGATTAATAAAATGAGTATAAAAATGTCTGAAAAGATATGCTATTCTAGTATATTAATGTATCACAATATGCTTAACCTCAATTGATGGGCATCTACTTTGTTTCTAGTTCTGTTCTACATTAAAAAAGGGAAGTGCATGTTTTGATTACCAGAAAATTCTATTCTCTATAACATGTAGGTATAGTCTTGTCCTGGTTCTGGGTCTCTGTAAGCTCCTTTATGTGTTTTTTTTTAATTCTATCAATTCTGTTTGTGTGTTCTGCAACAAAATCTGTACCTGAAATGTAGGTGCTAAAATACTTGAAAGGACATTTAGGTATCAGCTTCATGGGCTATCTAGTCTAGAATGCCCAGGAATCTATATGGGAATTCCATGTCAGCAGGCACCTTCCAGAGACAACCCAGCCAGGGACTTTATGCCATAGACACCCTGGCATAAGCATTTCAACATGAAATCTAAAAATGTGCTTTTAATGAGGAGGCTGATGCTTTTCTAAAGAGAGCTTTCACATATCAAAGACCTTTATGGTACTGTCTGCCACTTGATCTGGACACAGGAAAGGCAGGATTCCAAGCAGATGAGCTCTGAAATTGAAGATCTTCAAACCTCACTTGTGTAAATGATTAGGGGCAGCTGTTTTGCTTCACTTTTTGGAGGACTTAAACTCTGCAATCTGTGACATTTTTACAGGACTACTTTTTAACCAAGGCAGGGGAAAAATGAGGGGGGTGGGCTATACCATGGGAAGAGAGCAGATGTAGGGGTTTAAAAAGTGCCCATTAAAATACAAAAAAATGGGAAAAGGATACATAGAACAAATAGAGACAGTCACAGAGAGTGAGTTAAAGGGATATACGTATGGCTTTATAGTCAATAAAAACTGACAGAAAAAAATAGTTTTGATCAGGACATTTTTATATATGGCAAAGTGTTCAGGGAAGGTACAGGTCATATACAATTGCATTTGCAAACATTTTCCCTCCTATTACAAAGAGCCTCTTTTGTGTATACATTTTGTAGTACTGAATATATCTCAAAAATAATTTCTATATTAGATTAATTGATGAAAAATTTAAAAATGATTCAGTACAATTTCTTCCAATTAAAGAATACTTGAACCTTGAAGTTCTTTGATGTGAACAAGAAATTTCCAGGGTAGCTATTAGTCACAAGAAAATAAAAAGTCAAAACCTAAAATTCTGGCCCACAAACTTCTTTGAGTACTTGGAATCATCAGTTCCAAGGAGTTATAGGAAATAAATTGCTAGAAAATGCCCTAGAAATTCTTGGTCTAATCATTGAGAGAAGAGTCATTTCCTTTTCTGTCTTTCCATTCCTAACTCCTCAAAATGTGACTGACACATAGTAGTTTCTCAATAACTGTTTACTAATTAGTTTATTGACTTTATTTAATTCACTCCTCCACATTCTGCCAGGTATCATAACATAGGTAAGATTACAGAGTGAGATTCAAGTTTAAATGACTTGCTTATGTTGTGACATGAGCCCAGGTTTCCTGGCTTCCAGTTCATCAACTTTCCCACCATGCCCAGGTGTTTTCCTTCAAAATGAAACAAAAAGTTTCATAAAATGCATGTCACCCTTTTAGTTCTATAGATTTTATTTAAATAAGTATTTACAACTAAGGAACTGAAAACTTGAATTCTCTAAGGAAATGTGCATGATCTATACCTATCATGTTTTCTTCATATGTGGCTGATCACTATTGTCTTACCAGGTAGGATACATCAAGTGGGTCTAAAGAAACAAAGCCAGGTAATACTATCTTAAAGAAGTCAAGGATTTAAGCTTAGTCACACAACTAAATGCCTTAGTGTGTTTTTCCATAGCCAAGACAAATGAAAATTTATACGTTATATATAAAACAGTATTTTTTATATATTAGATGATTCATTATTTACTTTTTGAATTGGTCCTATTCTATTTCAGTAAATTTCTAACCTTTTGGTCAATACAAACCTTCCATACTGAGAATTCTGACTTCATAGTAGTGAATCCTCCATTTATGCTAGGTGATGAAAATAGAATGAGTCCAAAATGTCAAGAGGGGATGCCAAGTCCCTGTTGCTTACATTATCTCTACTCTCTGTTTCTTGATTCTCTAATATGTCTAGTACCTAATACCACTATTTTAGAAAGAATTGTAAAGTAATTCTTTAAAATGAAATGTTATTTTTTATTAACTTACCATGTATCATGAGAAATACTTCAATATTCAATAACAAAAGGAAATTTCACATGAAATTGTCAACTTCATATTTATAATCAATGTGTGCAAAATATAGTGCATGTCTTTTTAAAAAATTCCAATATGCTCTGAGACTTCCAACATTGTCTTGCTTACGCGTATCCCCTTCTGAACTGCCTTCTACTCTTGTTTATTTCTTTAATTGATACTTAAAGTAACTTGATTTCACTATTTCTAAAATGAAATGTTAGTAGCTCTGTATCCTCAGATAGAAGAAGAAAGAATCTGAATGTAATAACCATTTTAAGCTACTAGTAATAAGGATTTCATACTTTACTTTTTTTCTTGAGTTATTCAAGGATAACACTGAAGCTGATGTAGAATGATGACATACTAAACTGCCTTCAATCTCTTTTTCCTTTTCTTTTTTACTTCCTTCCAAGATTCAAATAATATTTCACAAATTATTAGGAATGTTTGCTTTTGAGTCTGGACCTGAGATTTCTGTGGTAGGAGAATTTAGGATGAGGCAGGGAGGAAACTCCTTTTATCATTTCAGATCTACAGATATCCCATAACTTAAAACATAGACCTTTTCTTTATGAACTGAGAGTTTCAGTGACTTGCCCAGAGATAGATAGCCAATATATGTCAGAGGCAAGATGTGAATCCAAGGCTTACTGGTTCCAAATCTAGCCCCTATTTACTATAACATGCTGCCTCTATAACTTGCATATTAATTAGGGAGGTTTTTTTTTTTAATCCTTAACCTTAACCATAACCCAATACTGGTTCTAAGGATAAAGAATGATAAGCACTAGGCACTGGGGCTTAAGTGACTTTCCCATGGTCACACAGCTAAGAAGTGTCTAAGGCCATAATTAAAACAAAGACCTTCCCTCTCTAGGACTGACTCTCAATAAATGGAGCCACCTAGCTGCCACTTAATTAGGTAGTTTTAATAGAGATCTAAAGTCCCACCTCCGCATTTTCTTGCATGGTACAGACTACTCCTTGACTCATCTTCCCGAGTTTAAATCTGGTCTCAGACATTTACTAGCTATGTGACCATGGGCAATTAATTTAATTCTATTTACCTCAGTTTCCTCAGTTGTAAAATGAGTTGGAAAAGGAAATAGCGAACCTCTTTAGTATCTTTACAAGGATGATCTCAAGTGGGGTCATGAAGAATCTTACAAATTCTCTGTCTACTCAAAGAAAAAGCCAACTGAAAAATGAAATGAGATGTTAAATATAGCTTTGATATGTGAAATTCTTAATAAGAATCCTGACAAATATGGAGATTTTAAAAAACCTAGATAATCTACCAGAGACTGAAATAATTAGGAAAACAATAAATGTAATTTTATTATAATGTAAAGAATAACAAAAGAAAAAGATGGGAGACAATATGTGTGACTCGTGTTTTCTGTCAGACGTAGTCAATGTGTCCACAGGTTTTGCTGAACTATTCATTTTTCTTTTTAAATCCTTGTTAAAAGGGAAGGCTTTCTAGGTAGAGAAGGGGGAAGGGATATGTTTGGAAATGGATGTTTTGTAAAACAAAAGACATCAACATTATTTAAAAGAATGTTGCCTATGCAGCAGCTTCTAAGTAACCTATGAATTCAAGACAGAAAGTAAATCACTTCTCAGAGGAAAATAAAACCCCAGAAGTTCAGAATTTGTAGTCATCCAGGAACTGTCATTTACCATCTATGTTACTTTGGGGAAATAATGTTCTTTCTCCAGACATCAGTTTCCTTTTAATGTAAAATAAATAAGATATCAGAGATTTACATCAATTAAAAAGATCAAGTTCTTATCCCTTGCTTCATAGGATTATTATAAGAATGGTATAGAAATGCTTTATATGATTATGATTATACATTGTATTTATTTTATCTTGCTAAGTACCTCTGATACACTTATTTATAATGTATATCTATAGGTATGTGTATATTTATATATGTATATATTTGTATATATATTTATAGGTATGTATATATATTTATGCATATTTATATTTGGATGCATATGTTTTATGATTATAAGATTAAAATTAATATCCAATAATTCTAAGTATTATATTTTATAGTTTATTAATATCAATTGAAGTAGAAGTAAAAGAACAAATATCAAAACCTGAGTAAAGCCACGTGAGTAAATATTTCCTGCCAAGATCTCCCTCCAGCCTTCCCAACCACTTTCTGGGAAGAAGAGAGAAAGGGTGGAGCTACTCTCACAACTTTTTCTCCAAAACATAAGGATGTGTTGTGAGAACAAAGAGGTAAAGCTGGCCAGGAAAGAGAGTTCTGGGGTGGAGAATTCTAATTAACAGAGTGTATATATAAATATGTACATTTTTGTTTACATATAGATATACATACATATACATGCATATATTATACTTATAGAGGCAGTGAAGTGAAGTAGAAAGAGCCTAGGTTTGGTGTGGACCATTTGTCTTGCCTTTGCCATTTATCCTTTTATAACCTCAGTCAAGTGACTTAACTTTTTAATTTCTTTCTCCCTTGGTATAACAGAGATGTAGGAAGACATAATTTCAAATGGTTCCCTCTAGATCAATATCCTGAACCTATGATCATTAGGCTTAAAATCCAGGAAGTCTTAATCTGTTATCTCATGGTGATATGGAAATGACCCTCTTGGTTATATAAATGGAACCCAAGCTTTTATCAGTCCTATCAAGCTAGAAAGGCTCCATGTGTGGGCACAGGCTATATGTCTGTTCTCTGAGAATCAGTCTAGTTAAGTTCAAAGAAGTTTATTATCAGAAGTTAGGCTACTAGATAATGATATTTTTAGCCATTTATTTAAGAGGAAGAATCAGTGTGCTGTAGTAGATAGAATGCTGATTTGGAAATCGAGAAACCTGAGTTTGTTTTCTACTTTAGACACTTATTAGTTATGTGAGGCTGGGCTAATCATTATTTTCTTTCTTCTTTAGCTTATTTATCTATAAAATGGGGGTAGGCATTAATTTAATGCCCTTCAACTGTCCTTACAAGTCTATATCTATGTATGAGATCATCTGTATGGATGACAAGTAAGAGCATAAATTCTCAAAAAATAACAAATTTGAAATTTATTCTCTCAGAAATTCAAGTGTGTGGCTCCCCAGTCCTTCAGTACCATAGATAAACATAGGATATGATAGTGAGAGTGTATGGTACCTTTATTGAGAAGCTAACATTCTGTCTCTCTACTCATGTCTGATTATTGTTGCTGGGCAGATTGCTAGGGGCTAAGTGGAAACAAGATCTTAGGAAAAGTGTTGACTCTTCCTAAATAGGTGGACAAAATTAAAGAGGTAGATGGATAGATAGATAAAAGAGGAGTGAGAAATAAAACAACAGAGAGATAAAGAGAGTGATTCTGTAGATTGTCAAGTTGGTTGCATGCCAAAGTCTAGAGTCTAAATTCTACAGGCTTTCTTCATGTACTTGGTTTTTCTATGTAGATAACTAGACAAAACTCTTGTGTTAAATGACCAAACTCATCTGATAGGCTCTGAAATGCTCAGAGGTTGGGTACAATCAGTACAATGTCATCTGCAAACAGGAAAATTGGGAAGATCTCAACCTCTATAGACTTATACTTTCCTGAAGTTCTGTCCCTGTGCTGATGGCAAATGCTTTTGTTGAACATATTGTCCCTGTTTTATTCTTCAACTAATATTAATAATGAGAGAATTGCCAAACAAGGTTATCTCTGTTGCCATATCTTTTGTAAAATCTTTGCTAATTTTCTTCTAAGATTGTATTTTTTCAGCTGGAAAGATTTGCAGGAACTGATGCAGAATGAAATAAGCAGAACTGGGAGAACAGAGTACACAATGACAGCCATATTGAACAATAATTATCTGTGAAAACCTGGCCATTCTCAACAATGCACTGATTTGGGATAATCCTGAAAGATTTGTGATAGGAAATTTGTGATACCTTCAGAGAAAGACCTGTTGGTGTCATCTTTCACAGCAGTGTATTTATGGTCTTGTTTTGGGGTTTTGGTTATGTCAGAGTGTGCCAATGACCAATGTGGAAGGAAATTTTGCATGACAATAAAAATGGAAGAATTATTAGAATTATAAGACGTATTAGTCTTAGAAAAAATATTGTATTTTTTCTTATAAATGAAATTTCTTATACGTAATAAGTGGTAACTTCAGCAGGATATTTTGTTTCATTCATTTATACCTTGGTAAAAATTTGGAATTTTACTTCATCTCTGTCTCTGTCTCTGTCTCTGTCTCTCTCTGGCTCTCTCTTTCTCTCTCTCTCTCCATTATTTCTTTACAATTTTGTCCACTTAGGAAGAGTCAATACTTTTCCTAAGATCTTGTTTCCACTTAGCCCCTAGGAATCTTTTAGATAAGCAGCCTAAGGAAGTGGGAAAAATAAGTGGATTTTGAGTCAGAGAATGTTGGTTTTTCCACTTACCATTTGTGTGTGATATTGGGCAAATCATTTAACCTTCCTTGACCTTCATTTTGTCATCTGTAAAAAGGTGCAGTTGGATAACCTTCTAGCTTTAAGTCTATGATCCTGGTACCAACACTTTCATTTCTTGACATACACTTAATACTTGATTTGCTAGTAATTGCAACTAACTTACAAATGTTACAAATGTCTTTGCAAAAGGAATTGATTGCTAACTAAATGGAGACATTAATCTTAAGCACATATCTATTAACTTTAAGTAAGAGGGATTTTTCTTTCTGTCTTTGCCAGGAACTTATCTAGTAGGACCATTGAGTACAATAATTGCAGTTTTGAGCAGATCTGCTAAAAAACCAAACCAAAAGCAAGCAATCAACAAGAACTAAAACCTCTTTATTTATTCTTCAAATAATTTATTGGTGATATCTTGGATGGGCACATTTCTCCCTCTAGCCTCTTTCCTTCTCAAAAAAAAAAAGAAAGAAAGAAAAAAGAAAAAGAAAAAATACAGAAGAAAAGCCCTAAACTGATTTTTACTGAAATGTTTCAGCCAGGGATTCTGTGATGATGCTGATTATATCTGATTTGCTCACATCTCATTACAGGTAACACCATTCCTTACTGCCAACTCGATGAGTTAATCTTTCCTAAACATAAAGGTAGATAGAAACTAAATAAGGACTAGAGCAATCTTCTATAAGGAGGACAGTCAATCACTCAGCCAGTCAGTAAACATTTATCAAGTACCTATTCTATGCTAGGCACTGTTCTAAGTACTGGGGATACAAAAAAGAATCAAACGATAGTCCAGAATCTCAAGGTTTTACAATCTAAAAGGGGAGAAAACAAAAAAGAAAAGTAAAGCACATACAAGACAAGTAATAAGTACTTGCAAGATAAGCACACACAAGATAAATAGGAATCAAAAGAGGAAAGGAACTAGAATTTAAAAGAATTGGGTAAGGTTTCCTCTAGAAGATGAGATTTTCGTTAGAACTTAAAGGATGCTGGGGGAACCAGAAAGAAGAAATGAAGAGGGATGACATTCTAGGGATGTGGATACTTGGAGAAAAATACCTGGATTTGAGAGATGGAGTTTCTTGGTGAAACAGTCAGGAGACCAATATCTTTGAATCAAAGAGTTCCTAGTGACACATGTAAAACTCAGTGGAATTGTGTGTCATCCATGGGAGGGGATTGGTTGTAGGGGAGGAAAAGAATATGAATCTTGTAACTATAGAAAAATATTCTAAATTAACTAATTAAATAAAATTGTAAAAAAAGAGTACCTAGTGACAAAGTAAGGTGTAAGAAATCTGAGAAGATAAGGAGGGGGAGGTTATAAAAGGTTTTAAATGAGAAAAAGAAGAATTTATTTGTTCCTAGATGTGATCAGCATAAGAATCATAGAATGAAAAACTGAAAGCATGGATTCCTATTTCAGATCTACTGCTGAACAGCAGGATGCTTTTAGGCTAGCTACTCACTGTTCTGGTTCTCAGTTTCCTTATCTGTAAAATGAATGAGTTAGACTATTTAATCTCTAGTTCTATTAACCTAAGACAGTATAGGTAATGTTAGGGAAATGCCACTTGCTTTATTTGCACCAGCAATAAATAGGAAACTTAAGTCTTAACAGTTGTCAATAAAACACTTGCATGAGCACTAGAATTCACTTGACAATAACAAAAAAAAAAAAGCTTATTGCCAGTAATGCATTATTTAGCTACAAATATACTTCATTGGACATTTAGGGGAAATTGTGAAAAAGGATAATAGTAAGCAAATATAATCACATACTTTACCATATTGTTTTTAATGAAAAGTGGTTCCTGTAAGAATGATTATTGGAGGAAAAATTAAACTGGGAACAAAGCATTTGGTTCACTTTGGTGCACTGATTCCTGTAGGCTTATCTCAATGGAACTGTCATCAGTACAGGTTTTTGGTTTCTGATGCAGCACAGTTTATTAGGCAGGTGCCCAGGCTTACCACCTCATCAATAACAGCAGAAACAAAAAGGGCATAGCCTTGGGGAGGAAGATTACAGTAGATCAAATTATATTGGATCCCCCTCCCTCAAATCATAATTTGTAGTACAGAAAGGGATCAGTTGGCTCATGCTGCATAACCTCAAAAAATGTCAATATTCCTACAATTTCTTGATGCCTTGTCTAGAATATATATACATATATATGTATGTATGTACATACATATATATGTATATATATAAACATATATGAATATGTACAGAACATTCATATCAGTGATCCTGCCAACTCAGTACCAATACCATCAGAGAAGGTTTAGTTGATTGAAGCAAAGAGTGACCTTAGGTTACTTACCTAGGGTTACTTGTCCTAGATTGTGCAATGATATCCTCCTAGTTTTAGACCAATAGTAACTATCCAGACCTATTAATTGAGATTCATTGAGATCATTGGTTCTCAGGGAAGAACCAAACAAAAGAAGCATCTGGCCCTTATCTCTTCATCTGTTCTTCATTAAAAAGATAAATGTGAGATAGCTAATTTGCTATGATTTTAGAAATTTGAAAAGCATTATTATATAATTAATCACATTCTAACTTTGATATTCTTATGCATCTGGTGCCAAGGGTATTGCTATTTAGAAAACTGGACCACTTGGAGCATACATACAATCTTATTTGGTTTATGAGATTATCTTCCAGGATTTTTTTAAGATTCACAAATTCAGCACTTAAAGACTTTCTGGGTTAATGAAATGTTGGTCTTAAATTTTCACCTTGAAAAAATAGAAATAACTTGTATAAAAGAGTTTATTTAAACAGATGATTGTGGAGACTTCCAGGTAAACATGGTTGCAATTTAGACAAAAGAATCTACTTCTCCTCAGTGCCTACTGATATAGACTACATCATAAGGCCAAAAAACCCAAATTCATACAGACTCCACACTAGGGTGCAGCATTGAAGGTATGTGGGATTTTGGCATTTCTACACTATAAGGGGGTGAAATAGCTGAAATAACTTCCATCAAAACACAAGCTTATCTACCCTCCCCCACTCCCCACACACAAAGTCAGTTCAATAGACTCAGAGACAGTGTGTACTAGAATCAGTGAGTGAGTGAGGGACACCTCTATGTCCTTGGCAGCTGACTAAGACCACCAAATACCTACCCATGAAAGCAGCTAGACTTGAGACCCCAACAGGCAGAAGAGCTCAGACTTTGGTTGAGGAGATAACACAGAGAAGGGCTGCAAACAGGAGAAGTTGCAGAGACTCAAGAGGTGGCCTCAGGGAAAAACCTCTCTCCTTAGTTCCATACACAGAGAGCCTGCCCTCCTCATCAGACTTCTGACTGGAAATGGAAGGAAAAACCATCATAGTGATGGCAAAAAACATCCAGGAAGAACAACTTCCCAACACCAAGAAAAACAAGAAGAAGGTATTGACCTGGGATAATTTTAATGGAGGAAAAATTCAGACTACAGAGGAAATTGCAGAAGAGGACATACAAATAAATGCATCCAAACCTTCCAAAAATTGGAAATTGGTCACAAGCTCTTGAAGAATTTAAATTGGAGCTTATCAAACAGATAGAAGAATATTGGCAAGAAAAGTGGGAAATAGTTCAAAAAGAAAGTAACAGTTTAAAAGGAACTCCCATTGGAGAAAGAAGCCCAGAAATCAAATGAAATGATAAATAAATTAGAAACCAAAATTAAACAGCTGGAAGCCATGAAAAGCAGGATAGACCAAACCAAAAAGGAAAATAAAAATATTATAGCAGAAAATCAGTCTTTAAAGACCAGAATTTGGCAATTAGAAGCCAATGATCTTGCAAACCAGCAAGAATTAACAAGGCAAAATAAAAAAGATTGACAAAATAGAAAGAAAGATGAAATATCTCACTGAGAAGATGATTGACCAAGAAAACGGATCTAGAATAGATAATTTGAGAATCATTGGCCTACCTGAAAAGCCAAAAATAAACAGAAACCTTGACACCATACTACAAGAAATTATCCAAGAAAACTTCCCTGATGTTATTGAACAAGAGGGCAAAATAGACATTGAAAGAGTTCATAGAACACCCTGTACACTAAATCCTCAAAAAAACAACTCCCAGGAATATAATTTCCAAGTTTAAGAGCTTCCAAGCTACAGAAAAAAAATTTATAAGAAGCCAAAAAGAGACAATTCAGATATCAAAGAGCATCTATCAGGATCACACAATATCTGGCAGCTTCCACACAAAAGGACCACAAGGCTTAGATTTAACAGTAGTTCTAAACCTCTCAATTTGTATCAATGAGAATACATAATGCATACCAGGTATTTACATTCTGAATCATAACTGTAGCAAAATTACAGTTTTGAAGTAGCCACCAAAATAATTTCTTGGTTTGGGGCCACTGCAACATGAGGAACTGTATTGCGGGGTCACGGCATTAGAAAGGTTGAGAATGATTGGCTTAGAACATGATATTCAGAAAGGCAAGAGCATTGGGTCTTCAACCAAGGGAAAAACTAAGGGGTAGTAGTGAAGGGGGTACAAAAAAGGAGGGAAAGGGTGGAGGGAATTTAATAGACACTAAAAAATAAGAAGGGAACAAAAAGGGTGGGGGCAGAAAGGGAAGTATACTAAGGGAGGGGATTAAGGGGACTGATTAAAAGCAAACCACTGATCTAAAAAGATATAGTGAAAGGAGAAAGAACAGAACTAGGAGAGGATAGCAAAATTTGGGGGAATACAGAGGTGGTTATCATAACTCTGAATGTGAATGGAATGAACTCATCAATAAAATAAAAGCAAATAGCAGAATAGATTAATAACAAATATGCTACCATTTATTGCCGACAGAAAAGAACAACAACACATGAGACAGGTAGATACTAAGAGAATAAAGATCAAAGGTCGGATCAAGATCTATTGGGCTACAACTGGGAAAAAAGGCAGGAATTGCAATCATGGTATCTGACAAAGCCAAAGTAAAAATAGATCTGATCAGAAGAGATAGGGAAGGTAATTACATCCTGATAAAAAGCAGTATAGACAATGAGGAAATATCAGTAATCAACATATATGCATCAAATAGCATAGCATAAATATTTCTAGAGGAGAAACTAGTGGAGTTGCAGGAGGAAATAGATTGTAAAACTATACTTGTGGGAGACCCGAACCTTCCTCCATTAGATCTAGATAAATCAAACCAACAAATAAATAAGAAAGAGGTAAGAGATGTGAATTAAATCTTAGAAAAATTAAAATTAATATATATGTGGAGAAAAATAATCAGGGACAAAAAGTAATGCACTTTCTTTTCAGCAGCACATGGTACATTCACAAAGATTAACCACGTACTAGGACATTGAAACATGGCAAACAAGTGCAGAAAAGCAGAAATAATAAGTGCAATCTTTTCAGATCATAATGCAATAAAAATAACAATTAGTAAGGGTACATGGAGAGGCAAATCAAAAATTAATTGGAAATTAAATAATATGATTCTCCAAAAGCAGTTAGTTAAAGAACAAATCATAGAAACAATTAATAATTTCAGTGAAGAAAATGACAATGTTGTGACATCCTTTCAAAATCTATGGGATGCAGCCAAAGCAGTACTCAAGGGAAAATTTATATCCTTGAGTTCATATACTAACAAATTAGGGAGAGCAGAGGTCAAAGAATTGGGCATGCAAATCAAAAAACTTGAAAGGAAACAAATCAAAAATCCCCCAGATGAAAACTAAAGTTGAGATCGTAAAAATTAAAGGAGAAATTAATAAAAGTGAAAGTGAAAGAACTAATGAATTAATAAATAACATTAGAAGCTTGTACTTTGAAAAAACAAATAAAATAGAAAAAGTACCGGTCAATCTAATAAAAAAAGAGAAAGAAGAAAACCAAATTAACAGTATCTAAGATGAAAAGGGAGGCCTCACCTGTAATGAAGAGAAAATTAAGGGAATCATTAAAAAGTATTTTGCCCAAATATATGGCATTAAATATGGAAACATAGGTGATATGTATGAATATTTACAAAAATATAAATTGCCCAAATTAACAGAAGAAGAAATAGAATATTTAAATAACCCTATATCAGAAAAAGTAATTAAACAAGTCATCAAAGAACTCCTTAAGAAAAAATCCCCAGGGCCTGATGGATTCAAAAGTGAATTTCCTCAAACTTTCAAAGAACAACTAATCCCAATACTCTACAAAGTATTTGACATAATTTGCAAAGAAGTAATTCTACTAAATTCCTTTTATGACACAAATATGGTACTGATTCCAAAGACAGGGAGATCAAAAACAAAGAAAGAAAACTATAGACCAATCTCCTTAATAAACATAAATGGAAAATTGTTAAATAGAATCTTAGCAAAAAAGACTCCAACAAGTGATGATGAGAGTCATTCATTATGATCAGGTGGGATTTATACCAGGAATGCAAGGATGGTTTAATATTAGGAAAACCATCCACATAATTGAACTTATCAACAAGCAAACGAACAAAAATCACAAGATTATCTCAATAGATGCTGAGAAAGCCTTTGACAAAACACAACACTCATTTCCATTGAAAAAACAAAACTAGAAAGTATAGGAATAGAAGGACCTTTTCTAAGAATAATAAATGGTATATATCTAAAACCATCAGCAAGTATAATCTGCAATGGAGATAAATTAGAAGCATTTCCAATAAGATCAAGAGTGAAACAAGGATGCCCATTATCACCTCTATTATTTAACATTGTACTAGAAACACTAGCAGTAGCAATTAGGAAGAAAAAATAATTGAAGGTATTAAAATAGGCAATGAGGAGACCAAGCTATGCAGATGATATGATGTCTATTTAAAGAACCATAGATAATCCACCAAAAAGCTAATGGAAATAATCAACAACTTTAGCAAAGTTGTAGGATACAAAATAAACCCACATAAGTTATCAGCATTTCTATATATTTACAACATATATCAGCAGCAAGAGTTAAAAAGAGAAACTCCATTTAAAATCACCCTAGACCATGTAAAAAACTTAGGAATCTATCTGCCAAGAAAAACACAGGAACTATTTGAACACAACTACAAAACACTATTCACACAATTAAAACTAGATCTAAATAATTGGAAAAACATTAATTGCTCATGGGTAGGATAAGCTAACATAGTAAAAATGACAATCCTACCCAAACTAATTTACTTATTTAGTGCCATACCCATTAAACTTCCAAGAAACTATATAACTGAATTAGAAAAAAAAAACAAAAAATTTCTAACAAAGTTCATTTGGAAGGACAAAAAAATCAAGGATATCCAGGGAAATAATGAAAAAAATGCAAAGGAAGGTGACCTTGCAGTGCCAGATATCAAAGTATATTATAAAGCAGTGGTCATTAAAATTTTATGGTACTGGCTAAGAGACAGAAAGGAAAATCAGTAGAATAGACTTGGGATAAGTGATCTCAGCAAGACCGTTTATGATAAGCCCAAAGATCCCAGCTTTTTGGACAAATATCCACTATTTGATCAAAACTGCTGGGAAAATTGGAAGACAATATGGGAGAGAATGAATTTGGATCAATATCTCACACCCTACACCAAGATAAACTCAGAATGGGTGAATGACTTGAATATGAATAAGAAAACTATAAGTAAATTAGGTGAACACAGAATGTATTATACCTGTGAGATATATGGGAAAGAAAAAAAATTAAGACCAAGAAAGAGTTAGGAAAAAAAATCACAAAATGTAAAATAAATAATTTTGATTACATTAAATTAAAAAGTTTCTCCACAAACAAAACAAATGCAACCAAAATTAGAAGGGAAGCAACAAATTGGGAAAAATTTTCACAACAAAATGGTCTGACAAAGGGCTAATCACTCAAATTTATGAGGTACAAACAATCAAGCCATTCCCCAACTGATAGGACATGAACAAGGAACATGAACAGGTAGTTCTCAGCCAAAGAAATCAAAACTATTAATAAGTACATGAAAAGGTGTACTAAATCTCTTATAATCAGAAAAATGTAGATCAAAACAATTATGAGGTACCACCTCACACCCAGCAAATTGGCTAACATGACAACAAAGGAAAGTAATGAATGTTGGAGAGGATATGGCAAAATTGGTATATTAATACATTGATGGTGGAGTTGTGAATTGATTCAACCATTATGGAGGAAAATTTGTAACTATGCCCTAAGAGCCCTAAAAGACTGCTTGCCTTTTGATCAAGTCATAGCACTGCTGGATTTATACCCCAAAGAGATAATAATAATGAAAAAGACTTGTACAAGAATATTCATAGCTGTGCTCCTTGTGTTGGCAAAAAAATAGAAAATGAGGGGATGCCCTCCAATTGGGGAATGGCTGAGCAAATTGTGGTATCTGTTGGTGATGGAATACTATTTTTCCCAAAGGAATAATGAACTGGAGGAATTCCATGTGAACTGGAATGACCTCCAGGAATTTGTGCATACTGAAAGGATCAGAACCAGGACAAAATTATACTCTGTATAATTTGGTTGATACACTGTGGTACAATCGAATGTAAAGGACTTCTCCATTAGTGGCAATGTAGTGATCCTGAACAACTAGGATAGATTTACAAGAATGAACACAAAGCACATTCAGAGGGAAAAGTGTGAGAGCAGAAACACAGAAGGAAAACAACTATTTGAACTGCTTGATCACATGGGTCGAGGGTGATATGATTGGAGATGTAGACTCTAAATGATCATCCTAGTGCAAACATCAACAATATGAAAATAGGATTTGATCAAGGACACATGTAAAACCCAGTGTAATTGCGTGTTGGCTATGGCAAATGGTAGGGGGAGGGGAGGGAAAGAATATGATTCTTGTAACCAAAGAATAATGTTCTGAACTGACTAATTAAATAAAATTATAAAAAAAATAAAAGAATAGTAAAGACATTCAATCCAAAAAAAAATGTCTTAAAAGGCTTCTTTCCTTTATTTCCTTTTGCTATTATATCCATATCTACTCTTGCCCATACACTCCTTTCCCTCTACTCAATTGGAGAGGAATGGGGTACCTAAGGAAGACTTGACACCCAGCAAGATGAATTCTCACAGTTTTATCTACAAATGTATGACTTATTATATATATATTAAGTATATCATCTCACTGTAAAGATGTGGGTTACATTTTAATTAGTCTTCTGGAAATATTATGGTCATATTTATTAAAGTTCTAAGTATTTTAGAATTATTTTCCTTTATTATATTGATAATGTACAAATAATTCTAGGTCTGTTCATTTCATATTGCATTAGTTTTTGTAAGTCTTCTACGTCATATGTTCTTCCAGCAAAAGAAATTATCTACATATATTACAAGTTGTTTAAACATTCAGCAATAAATGAGCAACTCACTTTATGAGCAACTTTTCTTATCAACGCTACTACTACAAAAAGAACTGCCAGGAATATTTGACACATATGGGTCCTTTTCTTCTCTCTTTGTTCTTTTAGAAACAAAAACCTTTAAGTGATGTAACTGGGATAAAGTTTTATATACAGTTTAATGCACAGAATAATGAAGATAAACAAGTTATCTAACAGACATCAACAGAATAATGAAAGGTAAGTATTAGGTGAACATGGATAACCCCCCATCCTGAAAAAAATTGAAATAAGTAGTAATCTCTTGAAAAGGCAATCTTAGGACTAATAAAAAGAAAGATTATTTTATATAGCAGGAATTAAAGTTATTATATGTGTTATATATAAAAAGAACATGAAAATAAAATAAGTGACATGTAGAGTTTGGATTAATTCTTGAATGATTAATGAGGAAAGAAAATAATATTGGAATATTCAGGAGGAATGGGGTATTAAATACTCAAACTTTGGAAAAAGTTAATGTCATGGAGCATAACAATTTGTTGTTCAATCGTTTTCATTCCTGTTCAATTATTTGTGATCTAATTTTAAGTTTTCTTCACAAAGAACTTGCCATTTCCTTCTCCAGTTTATTCTATAGGTGAAGAAACTGAAGCAAAAGGGCTAAGTGACTTACCAGAGTCACACAACTAATAAGTATCTAAAGGCAGATGTATCCTCTCATAAACCATAAGATCATAGACCAAGTGCTGGAAAGGATCTTAGAGGTCTCAAATTTAAAGTCCTTACTTTATATCCATGGAAGGCTCTGAGAGTTTAAGTGACTTTGCCTAATGGGACACAATAGGATTTGAATACAGAGCCTCTAATGCCAAAAGTAGTGATTTTTACCTGTGTTACAGACATTATTTTAGACTACATGGATCTCAGATTTAACCCTGTGTGCTCATTCTTATGTTCTTTTGCTTGAATGCGTAAGGTAATGCTATAGTGATGAGTATACACAAGACTGAGTCATGAAGCTTTGCTTCCATGACTTAGTCACTAATTAGCTTTAGGATCTTGGACAAGTTTTTTTTCTGGGCCTTAGTTTTATTCCCATCTAAAATATAAGGGGCCAGACTAGATCAGTTGAGTCAAATTCTAGTAAAAATGGGAGCCCCTAAAATCATACAGAACAATGCTTCAGGCCACACATTAAATTCTAAAACACACATAAGTATTATATTTTATTGTCTTTTTAATTCATTTTAAAAGTTTGTTTTTAATTCTGGTTTAGCCAAACTCAATGAACTCTATGGGCCTCCTGTGGCCCACAGGGAAATGTTTGACATCTCTAGTCTAGCTGATCATTCAAGTCAGATCTTACTTCAAAAAAGCAAAACCAACCGATGAACCAATCAAACCCAAACAAACAAACAATGTTCATATCAAAGTTATGCCTTTTAGGAATTACATACACTAAAGACAATTTGAGTACCATTTAGGAAACACCAATCTTTGTTGATCAATTGCCTCTTTCTTAATTTAACATGCAATGATATCTTTGGTTGAATAGATCAAGAGAGAAAAAAAGGAGTATACAAACCAAATCACTTCACAATAAATAACATAATTATATATATATACATACATACACACACACACACACATAAGAAAAGAGATTCCCAAGCCTTAGACAGGGTCTCATTTATGATATACAGAAACTACTAAAACCTAATTTCAATACAAAAAATGTATTTGGAGAAAATTATAATGAGGTTTGAATTGTATATTGGAAATCACTTACCTCTTTTTGTGAAACAATATTTTATCCTAAGATATATGACAGAGGCTGGCACTAAAGAAAAAGTGCCAGATTGAAGAGTGTGTGAAATTGATCACCTTGATGAGGGAGGGACCCCAAGAGATTGGAATCTGGAGGAGGAGAAGACTGACTGGTACAAGAGTTGGTCTCTCTCAGACTTGAGGAGCCAAAGACAGAAGATGGAAAAATACTTTTTCCTGACTTTTCCTACTGGTGACCAGAAATCTTTCCCCCCAACACTTCCCAATTGAAAGGACTTTCTGAAGAGAAACCTGAGAAGACTTCACCCTCAGCTTCTGTTGCCCAGAGGTGAGTCAACCTGACTTTCTCTCATACTGCCAAGGCCTGAGTTCCCCCCAAACTCGAGGAGGGAGGGGAAAGAGTTTAGATAGACCATTTTCCTTTTCCCATTCTTTACTGCTAGTTATTCCTTTGTATTATCCTGATTGAGGGGACATTAAAATAGTTATCTGTTCCCCAAGCTGTGAACAAGTGTGAACATATCAAGGGGAGACCATTTGGTCTTGAGTAGTGGAGGGGGGACAAGAGGGACAAGAGTGAATCTGGGAGAGCAGCTTTAGCTATGGAGGGAAGGCAGAAAGGGGAAAATCTTCAAACCCCCTCTCCTCTCTCCGAGACAACCCTAAACATCAGCTGTGTCCCCTGAAGCCTGTTTTGTGGAGGGAGGTTCTCCTCTCTTTCCTCCTCTCTATTCTGAAAGACTGAACCCCTCTAAATACAAATTAGCATCCCCTTTTTAATACAGATGGCTCCCTGAATTTAAAAGAATCCCATTTATTAAAAAAGGCTTTAGTGACTGTCACCAACTGTCATCAACTGTCAGTTGTGAATTTGTTGTCAATTACAACTCCTGAGGCTAGCAGTCATAGTCACTGACTCTGAATAGGAGTTTCTAGACAGTATCAAAAACATCTTTATTCCTGGTGGGGTGGGAGTACAAGTCAGTTACCAACTGCCACTCTGGTCAGTTGGAAAACTGAGGAAGAGAGACCATTGTAAAAGGGAGGCTGTACTAGGGCTGTCAGCTTATAGGATCTAGCCATCTTAGATGCTGGTTAGAAGCAAAGCTTGTGGGGATAATAACCATTTTCTAACTGTTAACTCCTGACAGTTAGAGCCTAGAAAAGATCTAATCACAAACATGTTACAACTAATACTGTGGTCTCCTGGGCTAGGAATAATTGCAATTTATTGGGGCTACTGTATCATTTATAATACAGTGGCAGGGAAGATAGACAATGTTCTGGGGACAGTAATCAATCTGACTATGGGATGGACACAGTTATCAATGAATTATCTATAGGTGAATTATCTTTGGTAAATCATACCCCAAGTCTATGTTGTGTTCGTGGCAGTGACTAACATCTTAAAGAATATCAAAGCTGGTGTCAACCTGATCTTCCAAAAGAAAACTGTACATGCTTTTGTCATTGATAATAGATTAGAGACATTGTTTTGTCAGATCCCTGTTATAACTGAGATATGCCAGGATTACATGCAGAGAAAACAAGTCATGAGGACTGAAACCAATGTGGAGACTGGGGATGTGATGGGACAGACTAATAAGGATGAAGTAGTTACTAATACTAATACTGGGATACCATTAGAGGCAATAGGGGGAAATGACCTTGCCAATAACATACAGGCACAAAACAGCAAGGTACCAACTGATGCATCTGCTAACAATCTTGCAAATGCATCAGGGGTTCAAAAGATTATGCCTTTGTGTGATGTAGCTAAGGTTACTGATAACTGGCATCTTACATACAAAGGTTCATAAGTCATTCACCACCTATGACTTAGAATCTTTACATAAACACATGCCTAAGTTTTTATTAGAACTTCATCTCACAATTAAAGAACTAAAAAGAGCATTTCTCCTCTATGAACCAGATTTTGAGGATGTATAAATTCTATTATCTGAACTTTTTATACCCCAGGAACATAGAAAAAGTTCCTCACCCATGAGCTGGTCAGAAGTTTTTGAAGATCTGGATTTTTCTAATCCAATATCAATGACTTATCTAAGAAAATGCCATGAGGAATGAAGGAAAAAGCAGGGAATGAAAAAATTTTCAGAAAGACCCAATGCATGGGGAAAATTTGACAGAGTATCCCAAGAAAAAAATGAACACCCAAGTGTATTTTATTTATCAATCATTTTATTGAAAAAAAAAAACTGAAGGACTATTAGCATTTAACCCTGATTCAAAAGAATCAGAGGCAAATGTGAGGAGATAATTTCTCAAGGGCTATGATAAGCACTTGAGTGATTTCTTAAGGAACTATTGCTCTAAGTTTGACACCATCTCACTTAATAAACTTAGGGATATTTCTACCTATCTCCACGATGACAAAGTAGATCAGGAAAAAGAAAAGAACAATCTAAAGAAAAAGCTCCAAGGGACCTCTGAAATTTTAAGGCAGAAAGGATTAGAAGAGGTTAAGAACCTGGCTACAATTAAGACATTTAATAGACAAACCACAAGTATAGACAGACACCCCA